>NC_135573.1:102490000-102537500 GCF_965152235.1 Eretmochelys imbricata | reverse complement strand
CATTCATATACATTACTACTTAGAAATACAATGACTTGGAAGAGAACAGAGAACCTTATCCTACAGAAGAAAAACCAAGAGCTTGACAGCTAGTTTCATAAACACTCCAGTGCTCTACTACATATCGACCCAAAAACAGGGAGCCTGCAAAAATATTTGGAATTGTCCTATCCAAATATGGAGCTATCCTACCTAGAACGGGAAACCTGGAAACCACACTTAGCTCCCTGTATGGCAACTAAACAGTGCTACTCTTACCATACACAAATAGTCTGAACTGTCACACTCCTGCTGTAGTGAGCAGTGTTCAAGATTCAGCAGAGGCAGGTTGTCTTTTTCAGGAGAGTACGAAAAAAGAAAATAAATACATCAACTCTCCTCCAGACTGTCAAATTGTGGACATCAGTCTCAGAATGTTAATACACAACCTTGTTATGAATCAAGGGCAAATTTAATCCTTCATCTCAATAGCCTGGCTGTAATCCAGGAAGGTCCTCAGCATGAAGGTTGTAGTGAAGCCAATCCATGAGTATCTACAAGAGCACAAATATTACACTGAAGGTTCTATTAGTATAGAAGTGACCAATAATGGCATTACAGAACATTTTTCAGCTATTTTATTCGGGGATTAGAATGTAATGTACTGGGTCTAACTCAAAAAAAAATAAATGAAGGTATGTGCAAATAAATGCATAGCTGCACTAGGGAGAATTCCTTCTGCCTACAAGACCTATGTTGTGTGTTTTTACATGTTCAGATACTGGTAAGTAGGTGGCATCAACCAAGGAAACAGTGGCCACAACAGCAAACAAATGGTGGATAGCTGGAGTACAGAACCCAGATTTACCCCACCATTGGATCCTTCATGAAGGGAAAACTTCCTAGCTGTACAAACAGTAGGACAACGGAACAGACTGCCTAGGAAGGTTGTGGAAGCTCCTTCACTGGAGGTATTCAAATTGAGGCTGGATAGCCATCTGGCTTGTATGGTTTACAAATCCTGCACCTTGGCAAGGGGTTAGTCTAGATGACCCTAGTGGTCCCTTCTAACCCTATGATTCCATAACTCTAAGGGATTTCCACTTTTCTGCATGTTCAACATTTGCACACGTGTGTGAGTATTATGTGCACAACCCACCGCTCTGCACACAAACTGGATAGCAAATAGCTACCTGTACACACAAAAACACTCATGCAGACAGATAGCTGTGGGACAAATTATTTAATACAGAGGGCTCAACCATTACGTCGGTCACTGTTAGTTTACCACATCAGTTTTTGATATCATCAATACATTCATTCCTCTGCCATTTGCAGGCAGCATCCAATGGTCCAGATTGCATCCCGCAGAGCCATGCGCAGAGAAGGAAGGGTGAACTACCTCCAGGGCACAATCTTCCCCATTTGTGGAAAACTATGGAGCACTCTCCAAACAATACAGAATCTCTACGATAAGAATGGATAGGCCTTGGAGTAGCACATCAACCCTGCAAGATTGCCCGAAAAGGTAAATACAGCTGAAAGCTGTATTGCTTTTTCCATCAAATACCTATATGCTGGGAAGCCCTCTGTTAAGAGAATCCTTATAGGGACAGCTAAAGCCAGGGGAGATAGGGCAGCTTCACTGGATCCATGCTACCAGGGAGTGGAGAAGTGATGCAATTCCTAGGCATTTTGTGGGGAAGAATACCTTTCTCATTTGATACGGGCAGCCAAACTCCTCTCCCAAACCACTAGTTGACGAGCTAGTCTGATAGCTTCATTACTATAGAACTGCAGTTGTAATAGGTCATTTAAAGGCTTTCATTTGTGTATATACAGAGAGAAGTAAAGATACAATGAAAGGGTTAGTTATAAGCAAGCTTTAACCACAAGTGCTTTATAATTGGCTAAATTCTATACTTTGACACCAACTGTATGTTTTAATCAGCATACTGTAATCTCATCATTATAACTGTAAAGAGCAAGCACCTGGGGGCTCAAGTGAAGAAGTTAAGAGTTTGGTTTATGATGTTGTGGTTAAACTAATGCATTAGTTCTTCTGAAAGCAGTGGGACGTTAAACTTTGTAGTTGGTGGTATGCAGGATTAATTCCTCTCCCCGCTGTCAGAGAGCATGGCCTGTTTTCCCTAATACAAAACTGACAGATTTGCAGTGTTTATAAGGCATGTGGTTTTCAGCTGACTTTCTACATGGTATATGCAAAGAATTAAAGGAGCTTTTTCTCTTGGCCATGTTCTGTGATTGCACCAGTAAAACAAAACAAGGTCCCAGAACTTATAATGAAAAACTGAGCTATAAAATGAGTCCCGCCCCACCACACCTTTTAGTCTTCAAGGGCTTCTTCTTCAGCTACTTCTTCCTGATAACAATTCTGGACTAAAACCTGTTAATCTCACACTAGTTCTAATTAAGTTTCATGGACTACTTGAGGGGTGAAGCAAACAAGATTTGGCCTTCCAGTCAGTCAAATAGTTCAGTGCTAATAGCACAATTAAAAAAATCAGAAACAAACAGAATGGCCAGAAATCAGTTTGGCCCCACAAGCAATGTGAAAATAATATGAAGGGGATATCAGCTGCCAGCCAAAAATCAGGGAAATGTGTAACTTCTCTTACAAGTTTCAACTCAGTTAACTCATTGTGCACTTCATGGAAGCATGTACAAGAGAGCCTTCTATCACAGAGGTCCACAATGCTCAGATACATTCATCTAGCCCTTGTACTACAACATTACATTTCTACAAAGTTACAAAGACTACACAGGCTACCACCACCCAGGACTGTGAGCTCATGTGTGGCACTGGCTAGAAATTGTCTTCAAATTCTTGCTCTTGTGGGTAAAAGCTGAAAATACATTGCCCTATATATGGCAATTCATTTACAGGATTGGTGTTTTCCTAGAAATTATTGCCCAGTACAGTAACTAATAGGACAATAAGACTTAATTCTGAACATTTCTAATATAAGCCAGGACCCCTGGGAGTCTGCAAACCATATCTAAAATTTTGAAAGGGCTCCGCATCTCCATTAGAAATGTTTTAGGGGTCCGTAAATAAAAAAAAAGGTTGAAAACCACTGATCTATGTAATAGTGAAAAGGTAAAGCAAAAGGAGCTAAGTCATAAAAGCCAATTATCTAGTATACAAGGGCTGGAGTAGCATGTTTTTAAGGAGAAGTAGGATATCCATGCAACAGAGATTTAACTAAACAGAAGAGGGGAAATTTATCCTGGACTTTAAATTGCCAGGATGAAAAGTTTATTGAAAGGAGGAGAAGCAAAATAAAGTGGCAAGAGGGATTGCACAGTTAGTGCAGAATGACACTGAGTCAGCAGAGAGAAATGATATAGATATTTTGGATGACACAGCAGAGTCAGTTAGGCTACAAGTTAAGGACAATAAAGATAGTCAAGTGATCTTGGGATGTTGCTGCCTCCAGGGCAGTTAGAACAAGTAGCTAGGGAAACATTTTTTCAGATGAAGGAAGTCTGTGAGAAGACCAGAACTTTGATCAAAAGGAATTTAAATTACTCTAATATTGATTGGGATAACTACTAAGCTAAAAGTAAGAAGGGGGCATATTTGTAGTGGTAAAGAAGGATTGCTATCTTTGTCACATTGCTATGGCTACTCAAGACTTAATTGTGGGAAGGAAGCCAAGTATGATAAATGAGGTTAGAGCTGGTTAGCATAGGATTCAGTGATCAAAATATCATTGCATCTGACACACTACGGGGGGTAATGCACTGGAGGAATGAACACAAAAGTTTTTGTACTTAAGAAAACTGACTTTCTAAAGAACTTTGATTGGATTTCCTTAATGTACAGGAATTCTACTCAACAGAAGTGAGAAATACTTAAAATGCTGTTGGAGAGGAACTGAAATTTTTCCCAGGTAAGTGTGAACACTGAACATTTTTTAAAGCTTGCACTGGTGCAAGTGGTCCGTTTCACTCTCCAAAAGGGGCTTTAGCATATGTTCTGGCACTCAGAACATAGCTAATGTTTAGCTGCATCTAATGCCCCTTATGCTAAAAACTCTAAGAGGACAAGGCTGAAGTGAAGTTAAGATGTTGGGCATTTAAACAGCATTTTCAAAAGCACTTAGGGCCACTTTCAGTACCTACTGCTCCTGATTAAATAGGGGACACAAGTTAAGCCACTCAGGAATCAGCTATCCATTGGCTCATCTGAATACCATACCCCTGAAACGGCACTCCACAGTGATTTTTTTTTTTAAAGAAATACCCACATACACAAGTAAGAGAGAGAGACTGAGTAAGCAATAGATTATGGGGCCAGACAGCTAGGGAAGGAGACTTGCAGGAGAAATGCATCTAGGAATTGCTGTTGAGAGATGGAGCTTGCACTAACTTCTGGCTGGCGTGCAACACCTGACCACACGAAGGTCAGAGAGAAGAAGGGCCAAGTTTTTAAGGCTCCAATAGCCCTCACTCCAGAGTGCTCAAAACGGAATCCTTCTTTGAAAATTCCTCTACAAAACAGCAAGAGAGGCCACGTGGTTAACTAGAAATGTAAAGAGTAAATATAGAAACTCGGAGAGGTGGCTTTAGGAGATTTAATGTTAAGGAGAAGAACTGGGAGACATTAAAATAAGCAGAATTCAGCTAATAGGATAATTAGAGGAACAGATATTTATTTGGACTTCTGAGGACAGAAAAAAAAAATCCTCAAATGGTCCACCATAGCCTGTGATAGTGGTTGAATCTGTCCAAAAACAAGAGGAGAATAAATATAACGATATTCTGTCTTAAAAAGTAGACAAGCACCCATTTGTTTTAAAAGAAATGACAGCAGGAATGATTGATTTCTAACTTCTTTAAAAATAAACAAGTTCCCCAGGGTTTGTACCAGTATAACTATTTCCTTTTAAATAAAACCAACCAATCACATCTGTAACTGAAATAGTTACACCAGTACTAAAACTGCATGGAGACTAGGCTTTGGTTTTGCTTCCTGTAATGATAATGGGAAACAACACTAGTGGAACCAAACATGTTAACTTTTGAGGAATGGAAAATGGATTATAATAATAATCCATAATAATAATAAAATATAAGAACCAAACCCAGACCAGTTACTTTAACAAATTGTGAGGATATCCTAGAAAAGATTTAGGGAAAGAACTCCTTGAAAAGTCATAAGCTGATTAGATAGTCAACATGAATTTATGAGAGTGAGGTTTTAAGTAACCTGTTAGAGGCTTTTGAAGATAACGGTTTCCATGGTAAAGAAAAAAAGTGGAATGGATGTTGCATACTTACATTGAATGCCATTTAGAAAGATTCCACTTTAAACATTATTGTTTAAATTAACTCTTGACTATGTATGCAGAGAATACTAGAATGTTAAATATTAAAATGCTTCAGAAACAACCTCTAAATAATAACTTTGCTGTTGCAGTTCCCCAGCTTACTTCAGCAACATAGGGCATGGGATATCCTAGAGTCCTTTTTGAGAAATCTCTAGTTCAGAATATCAGTGTGTGTAAGTACTTTGGCTAGGAAACTCTGATTTCATATTTGATTTTAATATCAAAATTGGGATCCAGATTTGATCCTCAGTTAAGCATTCATCAATAGATAGTGGCAGACCTATGTGAGTTATAGACACTCATCTAAGAGCAGAAATGGCCTCATAGAATATAGGCTGGGTGGGAGAGAAAAAGCAGAACAAACATGTTTTAAATAATGAATTATTAGAGATATGCCAAACCTAAAACACACCAGTTCCCCATTTCATATCTGGATGCTCTCTCTCTCTCTCTGATGACCCAGACCAAAATTCATATTTTGTGGGCTCAAAATCCTCTGCTCAGAATGTATTCTGAGAACAGCTGTGTGACAAATTTGCACACTCAGAGTCGTCCCCAGCTCCCTCTTCTAAAGAGGGTGAATATTCTCTTGCAACAGGTTACCAGGTGCCAGGACCCTGCACAGAAAGGCTGAGCTATTCTGTTGCTTCACCCTGGCAGTCCGACCTTAAAGCCGCCTGATATGGAACTGAATTATTAACTCATTAAAACATAAAACAACCTCTAGGGCAAAATGCACTGACACAATGGTTGTAAGTGAAGCTTCATTGACTATGCCAGGGCTGAATTTGGCTGTAGAATTTGTAAATACAACCTGCATAAAATTTCCGCTTTTGGGCACTCTTGTTGGCAAAGAGCCCAATCACTAAATATAAAGAGAAAATGAACTTCTTGAATGAATGTCTCAGGGACAAGAGAGTACAGAATAGTGATGAGGCACCTCAGAAGGCTGGAGTGGGAGAAATCTTCATGATACTGCCAGTATTGTTCCTATTTTGTAGATACAGGACTTCAGTTTCTTAAGCTGTCTCTCACCAGTACTAACCTTTAAAGAAGATTAAATATGATATTGAAATTACTTTTCTGGCAGCCGATTTGGAATGGGAGGATTATTCTATTATCAAAAAGGTTGGGTGCAAATTATTATTTTAAAATCATTTCTGTAAAGAATTTCAGACTAAATTCATCTGATGGGGCAGGTGTCTGACAAAATGCACCATTTAGCTACTTGATCACCCTTTTAATTTTGAATGTTGTCCTAGTCTGTAACTAAATATTCATTTTTACTGCCAGAAAGAGGGTTCCCATCACAAACCCCCCCTTTTCCTTCCTTCAGAACTACAAAATATGCACTGGCCCATTATGCTGAGTGTTCTCCACTTCTCATTTATTATTGGAATCTCTTGATTGCATTGATTAAAGTTTGTCATTTAGGACATACTGTTCCAGTAATATAGCAATGACATGTTGACTTGTTACGAGATAGCCTCATACAAACTGAGGACACTACTTTCACCTATATAGAAAAATCAGTTGTACAGTGCCAAATATGCATTTGTAAATTGATACTATAGGAAAATACAGCATTATTTTAGGTATAAAAGCCTTAAAAAGAGAGCCTATGGGAAAAAAATCATGTTTCCATATTTGACCTTCAAGTTATGCCTTCACTCCAACCTTGTAAATATTTGATTTACTTTTATTAGTATTTAGGTCTATCTTGCCTATTTTTTTATTTTTAAATGTACTTCTGCATCATTATTTTATTCACTTTTTTGCTAGTAACTTCTACTAGTGTTGTTTCCCATTATCATTACGGGAAGCAAAACCAAAGCCTAGTCTCCATGCAGTTTTAGTACTGGTGTAACTATTTCAGTTGCAGATGTGATTGGTTGGTTTTATTTAAAAGGAAATAGTTATACTGGTACAAACCCTGGTTCGGATTCAGTTATACTGATATAAAAGGTGCCTTACCTCACTGTAGCTTTACCAGCACAGAGATGTTGCTATAGCTATACCAGCAAATCCCTGCTAGTGGAGATTGATTCTGTTTGTACCAGCAAAATATTCTTTAAACAAACAAACAAAAAAACCCCACAACACCACACACACTTCCCCAAATGAAGTAAGATATATTGATAAAATGGACATTTTTGCTGGTATAAATGGAATCTACACTAGTGCTTTTGCCAACATAGCTATTATATTGGCCAACAGGGGGGTTAGGGATTCACCCCTCTGACTGACATAGCTATGCCAGTAAAACTTAAGTTTAGACCTAGCCTTATTCACTTATGGGAAGAGAACTTAGCTATACCTTTATAAGGTACTATTATACTGTAACTTCGTCCATGTAAAGGGGTATACCACCTTAAGTGGTACAACTTTTATGTGGAGACAAGGCCTAAGGAATAGGAATATGCAGTACACTGTGAATGCTGCTCAGCCACTGAGGAGCTTATTTTCCAAAGAAATAATACATATGATGCTACCAAAAATGTGTTCTTGGAGTGTCAGTGAAGTTACATGAGGCTGATTAACACGAGCGGATCTCCACGTACTCCACCTTACTCTGGCCACAGGGCCTGATGTGAAAATGGTGACAAAATAGCCCTTCCCTGCCTCACAGGGATGTGGTGAGGGTAAATTCATTATAGATTGTGAGGCACTCAGATACTATGGTAATAGGGACATTTAATTACCATAAATAAATATTTATAGATTTTTCGTTGTCTTTTAAATAAAGCTAGCAGCTGGAAACAGGGAGGAGAGTCAGCACTATATGACCAGCCCTATATCTGCAAACCACTGGTCATCCCCAGCACATAGTTGGGAATGTGTGCCTTACCAAATAATAGCTAACAAGGCACTTAAAGTCATATGGCATATTTGATACTAGAGGCAGCTTAGTACTAAAGTAATACTTCAGAAAAAAAATTTAAATTAACAAATAAAATACACCAAGTATAGCAAACTTTCGTGGGAACTCTTAAATTAAGCCATACATGTCACATTTTAAGGTCTGAGTAATCACTTTCCAGGGTTTTATTTAGACAATTCTAAACTGCAATTAGAAAACTATGTTTGTACATCTGTAGTAATTTGTAGGTAATGTTTGGTCACAACGGTTAGTTACTAACAGTGTGCATACTCTAAACAGTCTTTTAAAACAGAAGAAGTTTTTTATTTAATAAACCAAACCGTAGGTCATGTTTTTTCCTGTTGTAGAAAAATGGAATCTCTGAAATAGAACGAAAAAGATGCCTTCAGAGACGCCTGTTTCTGTGTCTGATTTGTGCCCGAGACTCCCATGAATGTTAATGGGAACTTCATGCAAGGAATATATTCAACATTGGGCATGACAATTTTAAGTTGCAACAACATGCCAATATTTCAGAACATCACTATTATAGCATATTATAAGCATCACTATTATAGCATACTATAGTAGACCCATACTACTGTGAAATGTCACAAATGACTAAGGGTAAAAATGTTTTTGCATGTTGTATGAGAGTGTAGACCTTCAGTACAAGGTACAAATATCTTGTATTTTTGTTTTATTTATAGTATCTCTAATGTCACTCACAGTATTTGATCACCACATAAACATGAAAATTATTAAAACATAATTCACCTTCACAACACTCCTGTGATGGTGGGATATATTATCCTCATTTTACTGATGGGGAACTGCTTGCTGAAAGTCACACAGGAAATGTGTGGCAATGCTGGGAATAAAGTCCTGATTAGAATTGGTTAAGAATTTTCCGCAAGAATTGTGATTTTTAAATGAAAAGTGCCATGTCGACAACGACAAAAAACCCCAACGTTTTCCCCAGGAAAAAATATTTAGATAAAAAAATCCTATTTTCCAATGGGAAAATGGATTTGAAATATTTTGATTTGTTGAATTGACCCGAAACATTTCATTTCATAGAGTCATAGAATATCAGGGTTGGAAGGGACCTCAGGAGGTCATCTAGTCCAACCCCCTGCTCAAAGCAGGGGCAATCCCAATTAAATCATCCCAGCCACGGCTTTGTCAAGCCTGACCTTAAAAACTTCTAAGGAAGGAGATTCTACCACCTCCCTAGGTAACGCATTCCAGTGTTTCACCACTCTCCTAGTGAAAAAGTTTTTCCTAATATCCAACCTAAACCTCCCCCACTGCAACTTGAGACCATTACTCCTTGTCCTGTCCACTTCTACCACTGAGAATAGTCTAGAACCATCCTCTCTGGAACCACCTCTCAGGTAGTTGAAAGCAGCAATCAAATCCCCCCTCATTCTTCTCTTCTGCAGAACTAAACAATCCCAGTTCCCTCAGCCTCTCCTCATAAGTCATGTGTTCCAGACCCCTAATCATTTTTGTTGCCCTTCGCTGGACTCTCTCCAATTTATCCACATCCTTCTTGTAGTGTGGGGCCCAAAACTGGACACAGTACTCCAGATGAGGCCTCACCAATGTCGAATAGAGGGGGACGATCACGTCCCTCGATCTGCTGGCTATGCCCCTACTTATACATCCCAAAATGCCATTGGCCTTCTTGACAACAAGGGCACACTGCTGACTCATATCCAGCTTCTCATCCACTATCACCCCTAGGTCCTTTTCCGCAGAACTGCTGCCTAGCCATTCAGTCCCTAGTCTGTAGCGGTGCATTGGGTTCTTCCGTCCTAAGTGCAGGACCCTGCACTTATCCTTATTGAATCTCATCAGATTTCTTTTGGCCCAATCCTCCAATTTGTCTAGGTCCCTCTGTATCCTATCCCTGCTCTCCAGCGTATCTACCACTCCTCCTAGTTTAGTATCATCCGCAAATTTGCTGAGAGTGCAATCCACACCATTCTCCAGATCATTTATGAAGATATTGAACAAAACCGGCCCTAGGACCGACCCCTGGGGCACTCCACTTGACACCGGCTGCCAACTAGACATGGAGCCATTGATCACTACCCGTTGAGCCCGACAATCTAGCCAACTTTCTACCCACCTTATAGTGCATTCATCCAGCCCATCCTTCTTTAACTTGCTGACAAGAATACTGTGGGAGACCGTGTCAAAAGCTTTGCTAAAGTCAAGAAACAATACATCCACTGCTTTCCCTTCATCCACAGAACCAGTAATCTCATCATAGAAGGCGATTAGATTAGTCAGGCATGACCTTCCCTTGGTGAATCCATGCTGACTGTTCCTGATCACTTTCCTCTCATGTAAGTGCTTCAGGATTGATTCCTTGAGGACCTGCTCCATGATTTTTCCGGGGACTGAGGTGAGGCTGACTGGCTTGTAGTTCCAGGATCCTCCTTCTTTCCTTTTTTAAAGATTGGCACTACATTAGCCTTTCAAATTTCAAATTAGATCGGCATTAAACTGTATTGCCTTTTAGTGCCACATTGCCTCCTGGGAGTTCTAGTTTGTGTTCTTCATGCCCCGTTCTCTCCTGTGGGTCAGGTTCCCTGGCTGAACTGTAACTCAAGATGAAATGCAGTCTCCGCTTTCATTGAGTGGCATGGCTGCAGGCGAATAACAGGAGATGTAATCCATTTCTGAATTTAAATGGCTTGTCTACACGTTGAAGCAATGGGCACTACAGAGTTGCTGCTCTGCCTGCTTTGGGGATAAGGGGGCTCCCCCCACCAGTGTTGCCCTTTATCAACTCCTTTCTTTTCTGATCCCATGGGGGATGAGTCAGCATCGCCACACTGACCCCTCTGCATCTGGAGCAGCATCCGGGCTTCTCTACCCTGTCCTCCCCGCATTAAAGCGGTGTATTCCTTCCCCAGCAAGCCATCAATGGCTCCCCCCACTTGAATTGTGGTGTGGTCATTATGGCAGTGGGCACTTCAGGGTTGTGATTTCTAAGGTAAAACTAAGGTGTTGCGTGTTAATTGGCCTGTTTAGGCCCTGCTGGTGCATCCTAGGGAAACTTTAGTGCCCACCAGCAGGGCCTACATGGAACAATTAATGTGCAACACATCGTGTACTTTAGAAATCACACTCCTGTAGAGCAGATTACCCCAGCACTTAGACAATTCCAAAATTTTTCTGAACATTAATTTTCATCCCACATCTGGATGAAAAATTGACATATCCCATTTTAATTAAATTCATTGTTGAAATATCAGAATTTCTCACGGGCAATGCCAGCTCTCATTCAACTCTAATTCTGCTGTCCAGAAACACAGTCCACTGCTTAACCACAAAACCATCCTTCTTACTTACAGACTGCAGTCCTGCACTGTCTCTTGCCATTATAACTATTACGCTACACTGTTTTCTTGCAGATGGTCTAAGAACATCATATAACTAATATAGGACCCCTAATTCTCCCCAGATTGTCCAACTGGTCTCCATCCCTTAACCACATTTCCAACGATCACCACCATACACTACTACTTCTAGCTGTCAAAACAGCACGTAATCACCCATTTGTGTTATGCACAGGGATACATAGGTCCCAAGCACTCACAGGAAGCCAGGATATGTAGTCTTGGCTGTCTTTTGAACCTGTAATTCTTAGGGAAAGGACCTGTTTCTGATTTCTTTTAGACTACACCAGTAAAACGCTATTGATTTCAGTGGAGTCACTCTTGATGTACACTGGTATAAAATGGGAGAAATCAGGCCCTACATCTTTATTTTTACCTTGTGCAACATCAAGTACACTATCAGCACTACATTATCTTAGAAAGATTAATGTATCAAATCTACAGATTTTGATCTTTCACGGAAATGATTCTCAGCCCTGTGCTGCTCCCTCTGCACTGTGCAGGTGATACAATGGAAGCAGAGACTGTCTGCCTGCTGGGGATATCCTTCTGCATGGAAAAGTCTCCAGGAGACATAGTGTTGTTGGAGTTGGCTCCTACATCTCCTCTCCCCAGGCCCCACCACAGGGCATGGAGAGGGTTAAGTAGAGGACTTCTCTGGAGGCAATAGCCAGCTACGACAGTTTAGAGTCGCCCGCAGGCAGCTGTATTCTGTCTGGGACCAGACAATCAGGTGAGCCATAACCAGCTACTAGGGAACCACCGCTCTCCCTGTTGCATTCAGGAATCCAGGTGCAGCAATCTGGCTTTTGACTTTTATTATAAATAAGAGTGACATTGTTAGAACTCTGGCCCTAAATAGTGCCTACAAGAAAATGTACTAACTTGGAACTCACATGCACAATTATATATGCACTAGCATTTTTGAAGGTAATGCAGCATACACATACATTATACTGTGTAATAAATCATAGAATGCAAAATAGAATTTATTCTGGATAGTGTTCACAAAACAAAGCTTCACAGTGGATAACACATAAACCCTGTGCAAAGTGTGTGCACTCTATAATAGAAATGTCCATGTGCTATTGAAAAAGATTAAAATGAACATGTTTGATCAAGGTGTGTTCTATTTATAAGCACTAAGTTATTTTCCTACCTTTTATTACATAATTTAGAACAATTCTTCAATGTATTAAAAGTCTTCTACCATGTTAAGAAGACATCATCCAAGAGCAGTTTACGCAGTGGCATTTTATGGTGTAGTACGAAATTACTTAGTTAATTAGAATTTAGAAAAAACCCACCAAAGTGTTGACTAGAATCATTAATCTTTCAGGTGAAAAAGGAACTTTTAAAGTTAATACATTGTTATATATTAAAATGTTATATTTACCATACATATTTCTCCATTTCTATTGCTTATAAATAAATACTCATTTATTCAATCTAAACTATTCTGATCTTCATACTTACACTCTGTAGATTTTATAAAATCTGGTTATTGATTGCTGTGCTTAGGATCTTTGGAATTATTGTTTCAAATTTATGCACGACAATAAGCCCTGGTTAAAAGTTCCGCATGCGTACAAAATGGCAGAAGAAGAAAGCAAGTGAGAGTGTTCCCAGTATTCCTCTCGGTGAGGGAAGAGAGATCATACATTGGGACTTATTGATCGGTCCTTGCTGTATGTACTCAAGGGTCCTCAGCAGTGTTTATGATACTTTACGCCACATTAACCGTTGAGATCATATGCTATGACAGCTCTTAAAAAAAAAAAAGTACCCCTAAGCTCTAAATTGTTCCAATTATGCCTTTAGCATAACAGTTATCTACCACAGGGCATAGCTCACTGCTCTAAGATGGAGGAGGGTGTGGGGAAACCAATAATCTTCACATATGCCGACATCCTCCCCCTCCCAGTTCAAGCCTGTCATTGCTTTCCTTCACTGTAGCTTTTCATAATCCTTAACATATGGCCCTTGTTTTGATAGGCATGAAATTACATCAAGGTCATTTTTAATAACTGTCAATAGCCCCAGAAAAGCAGTCAGTTTTATTGACACCTTAGTTGAAGGGCTCAGGGAGCTGTAAGTAGCACACAGGCCCTGACTGGGAAAGCTGATCCACTGGGAAACAGATTATTATTGATATTAGTAAATTAGTATTGATAGAAATTTGATGAGTATCGTACATCTGGATCACTCCACAATACACTAATGTCAACAGACGTGCACAGCTCTCTGTTTCAGGCAGAGATTTATTTACATTCTATTCATCTTGTTTTTCCTCTCTTTGGGCGGGGGGGAGGAGTTTAGGGGAGGACTGGGGGAGACACAGAAATCAAGATGGGTTGTAGGTATCTACAAATTACTAACATCCACTAATCTCTTGAAAATAGAAGCTGCTATAAAAAGAGACTCTGCTCCCATCTTTTCTCCTTTGTTGGGAAACCAAACACACACACACACACACACACCCTCTCCCCAATGCAAGAACCTGTTCAGGCTGCCATAACTAAATCTGAATTGAAAAACTGTTGCATCACATAATATTTTGAAGGAATGTCAAACACTAACAGGACTCCACTAGTGGTTTATTGAATTGGGTAGAGCCAGTATACAGTGTCCAGTGGACTTTGGCTTAGTTCTTCATAGCAACATTAAGGTGGTAGTGGTTAAGGTAAGACCAGGATGCAGAAAGGAATCTAATTCCCCACTGGCATGTGCCTCCTGAACTTGGTGGCCACGTCAGTGATTCCAGAATGGTCCAAGAAAACAGGAGGAAAAGAAGAATGAACAAACATTCAGAGGGGCTAGATACACTGAGGCAAGTTCACAGCACTCCGGAAGACATTAATCTAGAGGGCAACATTTATGGAAATTAACAATCCTGATGTGGTGGTGATCTTTGGAATTTGGAGAGGCTATATAAACAGAGGGAATCAAAAAAAAATTACACAATTCTGAGATGACAACCAAAGAAGGGTCAGAAATACCTAAAATTGCAGGCATTTCCAAAGCCTAGAGTAATACAAAAAAAATTGCAGGGTCATTTGCAGGTTTAAAACTAGTGTAAATGGTGAGTTCTTTGCAATGTGAAGTCTTTAAACACTGATTTGAGGATTTCAGTAACTCAGCCAGAGGTTGGGGTCTATTTCAGGAGTGGGTGAGTGAGGTTCTGTGGCCTGAAATGTGCAGGAGGTCAGACAATGGTCCCTTCTGACCTTAAAGTCTATGAGTCCATAAGTAAATTTGGAAGTTGGGAAGTTGGGAGGTGGTAAGGCTAAGTATTTCACTGTACCAATTTTCAACACTTTGAATGTAAATCTATCTTTTTATAAGGAGAATAAAGTTCTACCACTGCCATATAAAACTATAAGGAGAAAAATAAAACAAAATAAACAATCAGACTTGCAATGGAATATAAATCCCCTAAATTATGCTACCTTAATTTACCCACTGTAAATAGAAAAGGAGTACTTGTGGCACCTTAGAGACTAACAAATTTATTTGAGCATAAGCTTTCATGAGCTACAGCTCACTTCGTCAGATGCATTCGGTGGAAAAAAATCTGTAAATACTACATCTATTTATGTGTTTATATTTTGTTCCTATTTTATGAAGCATATGACTAACATTTGGCCCAAAATTTAAATATCCACCCCCCAGAGCTTTCACTCTAACATATTCTATTTCATATTAATACATTTCTAATGTTCTCATCAAGGAATAGGGATAGCATTTCAGCATCACAGTCCAATGTTTTGTAGTAACACAAACTTCATCCAATAATTTTAAACCTGTACCATGAAGATGAACTTAGGCCATCATGTCTACATTACCACTTATGTCAGCAAAACTTATGTTGCTCAGGAGCAGGGCTGCCCAGAGGATTCAGGGGGCCTGGGGCAAAGCAATTTCGGGAGCCCTTTAATTAATTAAACGCCTTTTTAATTTTACTCACCCGGTGGCGCTCCGGGTCTTCGGCGGCATTTCAGCGGCGGGTTCTTCACTCGCTCCGGGTGTGTTCAGCGGCACTGAAGGACCCGCCGCCAAAGTGCCACTGAAAACCTGGAGTGCCACCCCCTCAGTAAAAGCACCGCTGGGTGGCACCTTTTTTGTGATCACTCCCCCTGTTCGCTCCACCTGACTACGCCACTGGCCCTTCCATACAAAAAAAAGTTGCAATACTGTAGACTACTATATTCTCGTGGGGGCCTGGGGCAAATTGCCCCATTTGCCCCCCCTCTCCCCTGGGCGGCCCTGCTCAGGAGTGTGAAAAAATGCGCCCCCCACCCCCTCTCCCAGAGCAACATAAGTTTGGCCGGCATAAGTGGTAGTGTGCACAGCTCTATATCAGTGGGAGAGCTTCTCCCAACTAAATAGCTACCACCACTCATTGGAGGTGCTTTTAATTAAGTCGATGGGCGCGCAGAGCAGATCTCTCATGTAGCTTAGTACTGCAGCTGCATCAGTGCAGCTCTGCTGCTGTAAGGTCTCTGGTATAAACATCGCTTAAATGACCAGAACTGTACCATGTTAAGGCTCAGGCTTATTTTTCAGGTTTGAGGCCAAACTGGGGACTCCACATTCTCATGAGTTGTTCTCCTGAGATTTTGTCCCAAAATGGCAGAAATCTTGCAAGATTCCAGCCATTTGATGAGAACTCCCATATCCAGGGAGTTGACAAGGACACGGAGCTGTGAGACCACAGATTGGCCATGTATACTAGATAGATGCTTATTAAAAAGGAAGGACCTATTGCACCAGTTTTTCAATTACCATGGCACGTATCCGATGAAGTGGGTTTTAGCCCACGAAAGCTTATGCCCAAATAAATCTGTTAGTCTCTAAGGTGCCACAAGTACTCCTCGTTCTTCTTCCCGTGACTTTGTATCCCTTTGTTCTTGTAAGGATTACCCAGAGAAATATGCTATGCCAAATAAGGACTCATATTTTCCTGACTGTTGCGTTCTGCAACGGGGCTGACACCTGAAATTTACTGTCATCCCAGGCTGGAACAGAGTATAAATAGAAAACAGTAACTGTTTTACCCAAGTTTGATTTCTGCCCCTCCTTCCCCCACCCCTCAACTTTTAGTTCAGTTCTCTCTTGTCCGTTCGCTTTCCCCACTGGGGCAATGGCTACACTACAGAGCTCATAGCAGCACAGATACACTGATGCAGCTGCACTGCTGTAGAATTGCTAGCGCAGATGCTCTAAGCCGACAGGAGAGAGCTTTCCCGTCAGTGTAATTACTCCAGCCCCTGCAAACAGAGACAACTATGTTGGTGGGAGAAGTTCGCCTGCCAATATAGCGCTCTCCGCACCCGCGCTTTGGTCGGTGTAACTTATGTTGCTCAGGGGGTGGCTTATTTACACCGCGGAACAACATAATTTATATTGACTTAAGTTGTAGTGTGTATGTAGCCTAGGTTTCTACACATCCATATTTCAACAAGAGAGTTTTGCTTGTTCAGAAATTTGCATGCAGGTTGAGCACTGGTTGAGGGTTCCATTCATTTAGTGAATGCTTAACTGCCTAGAGTGCTCAGTTTACATGGCAACATTTCAAATCCTTTCAACTTAATGATCAACACACAGTTAGTTGAAAATTCTGGTTAAGTGCTCTATTCACTCTTGCCATATGGGATAGGAGCCCCTCATCATTATACAAAAACAAAACAAAACAAAACAAAAAAAAAAACGGTTGTCACAACAAAGCCTCTCTCTCTTTCTCTTCCAAATGGAAGCTGATTAACATCGATAAATCTAACTACAGCACCAAACCACAGTAAGATGGTAATAATTACACTATTTCTTGCACTACTAGATAACTTCAGGATTTTACCTTAAAGGTAGTGAAGGAGTGTCAACAACATAAAACACCATACAGACAACATAAAAATAATAATATAGTAATATCCAATAGACTATACATTGCCCATCCTACATAGAAAACAGCCTTAGCCAAATTCTGTTCTAAGAAGCACACACACAACTCCCAGTGAAATTAATGAGGCATGCATACATACATACATACATACATCTAAGAATACAGGATGCTTCATTCCAAATGTGCACATAGCCACAGCATTTGGAAGTACATCACTGGGGTGGCTTAAAAGTATATAAAGTTAAGAAAGCAGGAGGAGTAGTCTGGTATCACAAGTGATTTAATGTATGCATATGCACTGTTGTTTAACAGTGGACACAACTCAAAAGTGCAGCATTTTCTACAAGCCCTGCCATGCTGAAAATGGCAGACCTCTCTCCTCCTTGCAGGAATTCACTTAATAAATCTCTCACCATAGGGAGTTTTACTTTTCAAATGGTCTTCACTGGGGAAGACCATTCTGAAAGTTCTTATTCCCTTGTTACTGGCAGAGATTGTACTGTAAAACGAATATGAAGAAATCCTGCTCTGTGATTGGTTGGCAAATGTTCTCAACAGTGCAGATGTACTTCAAAATCAGCACTATTCAGTACTCGTTAACCTCATCATGACTTGAATACAATATCATTACACCTTTAAGACCAGCATCAGAAGAGCAAGACAAAAAAGGAGCTAGATAAAGCTTTGACTCTCAGAGCTACTCTGAGTTCACTACAGGCAAGTTCTGCTGTATACCCTATTAAAACCAATCCACCATTTCTGCATGCTATTTCTCCATTAGTACAACAGCTATATATGTGAAACACCCCCAGACTCCCCACCTCCAATAACTGAATTTTCCCCAGCAAATGGTATTTTCCTCCTGTCCCCACTTTTAAATTGGAAAATTACAGTGTTGCCAGATTTTAATCATAGTTCAAAAAGGGTTTGGTTTAGAGTACAAAGCAAAATAGTCGACTAGAATAGCAAAAAGTGCTGCCTCGTTTAATTTCAAATGTACTTTCAAATATGCTAGATTACAAAGACAGACATGTCAGGTCAGAGATTTCAGTAACTTCTCTTGTGAGGGGATGAGGTGCTGCAATACGCATTAACGGGACCCAACATTTTCTGTTGTGACTTAATGTAGAATTTGAATCCAGGTCCGCAGGGGTAAGACACGAGTGTCCAAATCCAGTGTTCTACACGGCAATAAACCAGAAAGTGGCTAACTGCTGGCCGAACTATATTGTACTACTGCAGTATGAAACTTTTCAGTGTCGCCACTATGTCTGCCAGCAAAATGATGGCACTTTTGTTTTCAGGTCATTCCAAATAGGACTCTGCAATATATTTACAACATCAAGCCCAGGTGCAGTAGCATAGAATATTCTATTTGTAATGAAACAGACCTACAGAAAGATACTTGCTTTGTATTCCATAATGTTTTCTGGACATAATCTTATATAGTAGAGGCCACCATACGGAGAATGGTGTTCTTTTCACCTGCCTTCATTTGCTTGAATGAAAGTGCAAGTAGAAAGATGCTGTGAACACATACTATCCCAATCCATCTTGATGGGGCGAAATAGTGGGCTTCCCAAATATCCTCTGCCACCCACCTGGATAATCTGCTACCCCATTCTGAGATAACAGGATTTCAAATGCTCTGCTGCTTCTGCTCTGGTTCTTTGAACTGTGCAAGCACACAAGAGCTATCACTACAAATGTGGCAAGGCAGTAGTGGGGGGAAAATGGTTATTTGAAAAATTCCAAAACAGTAAGAAAGTTTGGGTTCAAAATGATTTTGAGGGATGAGCATAAATTGTAAGGGCTGTTTGGCTGGCATGGGAGTTACAGAGAAAGGGGCAGATAATGTCCCTCTTTGTCTGACAGTTTATCCATTCTTAAAGTCCCATGGAAGCCATTCAGCTAAGGAAGTATCACATGCAACTCCTGATTCATTCTGTAGTTTAGTATCTACTATATCAGTGCATATATCCAACATCATAATAGAGACATGAAAGGGGGAGCGTGGAAGGATTCAATTTCATCACACACATGCACGCTACTTCTATCAATAGTAACCAAAATTTATAGGTAGGCAAAGAAAGAAAAATGCTGCTTGAGAAATTGCAGTTTGAATTAATCAAAATATACAAAGCAAATATCTTTAATACCTTTTGTTTTAATGGTTATAAAGTTTTATTTGAATCTCAACGTTTGATGCCATTAAATAATTGTTTGACACACACCCCCCACAATAGTTTCCTGTAATTGTGAAATTAAAAAAAAATGTTAACTAAAATATGGATATTGCCCATCAAAGTGATAAAAATAAAAATCTATTTCTGCCAAGTCTAATTATATAATATTGAGGGGGAGGGCAGTCTATGGCAATAAACCAAAACTTACAGACTTTCTTGCGATGTGAATTACTTTGGGAGTCAAATAGCACAGACTCAGGTGTAGTATATTAATGTGACTGGAGTACAATTTATGTTGCTGGGTCAAGATTCTGTTACAGAAAACCCTAAGTGCACTGTACTCTTTCCTAATGACAACGTATTTGGGGACATGAATGACTAGCTTTTCCACTTATATGTCATTCTGCATTTCTGCCTTAATGTCTTGTATACATTGGTTTCATATGTTTGAAAACTATATTCAAGAGAATGACCTTCCAGATAGCAAGTTTTGCTAACATGCTGTCTGAGTACTGAAGGCATACATTTTATGCCCCCTCACCCGCCGCAACTCCTCGCTTTCTCTCCTTGAGTATTTATGTTACCACAGGTTCAGCTTGGAAGGTCTTTTCCACACTTGGAATAAAGGCGCTAGTACAAACAGAGTTTGCAAACATACACAGAAAGTGAGTTCATCTACAGACGAATACGTTGCTACTCTACAGAAACTTAGTTACAGGCCTGTATGACAGAGATTATTTGAAACATGCTTATGGAACATAAATAAGCCACACCACAAATAAATGTAAAAACTACAATGATTGCGTAAGATAGCCACACTGAGTCTGCTACATCATATGCCAAAATTATTGAGGTGTTACAGTCTCTGTGCGAGCAGTTAATTTATTAACAGTGTACTTTCCAGGTCAGTCATAGTGGTAGTGAACTTTGTACAATTTTCACATTGAGTGAGCACCACACATTTCAGCAAAGTCATGCTTCTTTTGTGGGTTTATATGCAGAACATACACAGATTACCTGTAAATATATGCCTACATCATCAGTGTGGAAAGAAATGTTATTTCACTAAAGTATGCCATAGTTCCTGCTCCAGAAATCAGGTACATGAAGTCATTACTCTCCTGAGCATAGATAATTGCACTTTACTTCACCCTAGGGAAAATTCTATCATTCTAAAGACCTTACACAAACACAAATTTGCTTGATTTCAGTGGGCACTTTGTTTGAATAAAACTGTGTAAGTACTCCAGAAATTATTGGTATTGGACGTCACACACGACTGTGATTCAGGTTACAAAGCTTTCAGATATGCAGTGGTAGTTGACTTCTGGCCAAACAGCAGAAAATGGCACTGAAGTGTGTCCACACTGGAGAGAGCTTGAGTAGCAGCATTTGAGATCTGCTCTATACCTCTGACCGAGCCAGCTGCTTCAAGTGATTCCACCAGCAATACGCGATTGTGGGAGCTTTATGTCTGGATCAGGGGCTGGAGTGGGGAGAGTAATGGGAACAACTGAATGAAATCACTGGTGAAGACAAGTCTATGGTGTACAAATACATATCCATGTCACGATGATAGGTATTGGTCCAACTATACCATACATTTCTGCCTGGAAGCAATACTTGCAATGTTTTCAGAGTGCACTGTTTCCAGAATCTAAACTATGTTTAGCAATTTACTGGATGAAAGCACAATCCCCAGGTTTAGTTACACTGGTGAAGTAGAACACTTTGAGCATGCAGAAAATCCAACTCTCATCAAAAACATACAGACAACCATGTTTACTGTCTCCCACCCTGCGGGCTGTGACACCACTACACCCCGAAAACCAGGAAAACAAGTAAGATACATGTTTGGAGGTAGTATCACTTCAGTGGAATTAAAACTCAGGCTGTTTCTGCATTACCAGGTTAGTTAACCTGGGTTAGAATAGCCATGAAGACTGAGCAAGTGAGCTTTTTTACTTGTTCTAGCAGCTTGACAGGCACTCATATAGACTTTAGCATAAGCAGCTAACTTGTGTTAAGAACACATTTTACCCCTTCCCCATCCCAGTGTAGACATACCTTGAGTGGTGACAAGAAAATTAAAAAAGAAAAAAGATAAAAAAATCCCACCATTAGAACTGGTTACAAATAGAAAATGAGCCCAGATCCTGCCAATCCCACAGCCAGCTAAATGGGGGATTTGAAATTTTAAATAAAAGGGGTCATCATAAACACTCTCCAAATGACTTGCTGAACAAGATAAACTTCACTCCTCCCACAGACTGGCTTATAGCAAGAAAAGTTTTTAAAAAGTCTGAAAAGTTGGAGAGAGAGTAGAAAAAAAAAAATCACCACACAGAATAAATTGAAGTGGAAAAGGAACAGAATCTTCTCCAGATGTACAGCCAGTTATGAAAACAAAGGTTACAAACACAATTATGCATTAAAATAAGAGCACATCACTACCGAATCACAATCTATTCTCCTCTGACAGTCCATCTAATGATTTCTATTCACATCCCATTCCTCCTCTTCATGTGCAACAAATGATCTGAGAACAGAAATTGTGGGGAGAATGGTAGAGGGTGGGGAGAATACAAGGTATGGATGGTTTTGAGTTATTTGGCTGTTTGTTTGTTTTTCCCCTTGTTTTCTCCTCCTTCCTCCACAATGAACAATGCTCCTTAAATAAAAATATATATGAATTTGGACATGAACAGGGGTGAGTTTCATATAATTGACTTTATAATTATTTTCTATTTCTACTAAACAAAATATTTTGGAGGGGGTTTTGGCTACTGTTTAAAAATATTAAACATTTTAAAAAAAGAAAGGTATTTGCTATGCCTTCTCTGCAGCCAGTGATCTCAGACAGAAATATATTTGGCAGCCCCAAAGGAAAATTCATGAGAATAGTTTCATCCTCTAGAAAGAAAAACAAAATACAGTAGTAGACAGCAAATGGAAGCTGAAATAATTTGGGGACAAGGTGCCAAAAAAGTCACTTAAGATGGGAAAAATCTCTCAGTGGCCTACAGTGTATTGATGGGAATTAAAAGTTTGGGGTAGAAAATGTTTGATGTTTTTTCATTAGTGGGCAAATGAAAACTGAAGGTCTCGGTCCTGGGATACATGCCACACTGGTGCAGCTATCCACCAAAAAGTGTGACATTATTGCTGATTTGGGGTCCAACTAAAAACTGATTAAGAATCTCAGGATTTGGCTAAACCCATTTTAATAACCCCTTTAGAAATAATACATAAGCACCCATAGTATTTGGTGGCTACAACTGATGTGTTAGAAACAGTGAGATAACAGTTTCCAACACCAGCACTGATAGCTTCTCTTGGTCTTAAAACTGCATTACTCTATAGTATGAAATTCAGCAGATCAAAGAAATGTGGCCCTATATATTGAGAAATAAATGTTACATGTCTGAAAATGTTTTCTCCCTTAATGAACTACACACAGAGATTTATGCTCTTCCAAGGACACTGGATTAGACTCTCTGCTACCTGAAGGTTCTTTTATACCACTCTGGCAGTGTAAAAAAGAAAACTTAAAGTGGGTGTGCAAAGGTAACATATACCCACTTTAAGGTTCCTTTAATCCTGCCAGAGTAATGCAAAGTTGCTTTAGTGTAACTGAAGCCTTTTTCCATACCCACAAATTATATCAATGTTATTAAATCAGACTTGCTTAATGAAATCAGTGCAACCCCTTTGCATAGACCCTCTTCATTTTGGTTCAAAGGTGCCTCATATCAATTTGGCTGAAGTCAATTCAAGTCTTGTCTACATTAGAAAGGATTTGCTATTTTCTAAGTGGGGAAAAAAATAGCTTTCAATGCTTCAGAATGCACCTTGTGTTTCAGGACTGACAACCTGGGAATTCTGAAGGGGAATATTTTTTAAAAGGGACAGTGCTCTCTAAGAAGAAAAACCTTTCCCAAGGTTTTACGTATTTATTGTGATTTTGTTTAATGCCAGATTTGAGCTGTATGTTATAGTCATGGTGGTATTCACAAAGTGTTATATCAGCTCTGGTGAAATATAGTTAACATCACAGCCTTGAAATACAAATATTTAAAAAGTTAAAAAGCCAACAGTGAGACAGTCTATATCCAAGAAACAGACATATACTGACAACACATATGCATACAAAAAAATTATATTCCTAGTTTATTCTGATGGTAAAATTTTCTACAGTGTTTTGTTTGATAGAGTGCACTACACATACATGTGTCAGCCTTAACATCTTACACAAATATTTGTGTATTATAAAGTATCTAGATCTTCCCCATTGTTAGCACCAAATTAAAAATTTTTAAATATGAATTAGAAAAAAAAATCAGATCTGAAATGTTAGCAATCAGCATTTACACAGAAAAGGTAGCTTCTCCTGTACTGTAAACTGGATTCTCCAACCAAAAAGGAACTATCAGGTAACTATTAGAATGGAAAGCAATTAAGATTTTAAATATGCAGTTATGGCAAGCACTGCCATAAACTGAAACTGAACAAAAAAAACCTACTACTATTCATTAGGCATTTGTCACCATGTATACACTGCATGCTTTTGTTTGAATAGAAAAGCAATTATGTTTTTAATACACTTATATTCTACTCATCTCCTCATCATCCTAGGATAATGAGTCATTAGAAAAAAGAATATTATATTCAGCAATACAGCTTATTGTTCTGTGTAAATTATTATTGCATCAGCTGAGCATAAGTACCTGACAGTTTGGAAAGCTTAGTTGTCAGCAGTTTCTGTTAGAGCTCTGTACTCTCCATGCTAGCCTATAGAAGGCTTTTTTCTTCATCCAGCACTATTTTCTGCTATTACTGAGCCTAAAGTTCATGACCTCTACATTCGATATAGGCACAGAGGACACAATTGATGACATCAAAAATCTCTGTGTAGCAGTCACATGACTGCCTCCCACAGGGCATTGATGCCTCTGGTGCAGGTATAGAATGTACAATTACCATGACTACAGCAGATTACCTTGTTAAATGCAGCAAACAATAGATCATCAACACAAAACTATATTAATCAATCTGTTTTAGAAAAAAAAAATCAAGAAATACCAAATTCCTAAAGCACACACACAAGGCAGATGAGTTTGGGCAGATTATTGGTTTTAAATGGGGAGTGTCAGGGTTCATGCGGCTTTCTGTAGATGACCTGATTTTTATCTTTCCATTGGGTTGAGAATAATCATGCTTCCACACCCATAAAAGTACTAGATCCAGTGTGGAAATGGAGCTATTAAAAACAATAGTAGCCAAAGTGAAATGTTAGGCAAGGTTGAACTACCAGCCTTAAATAGCCTATGCTACGTCCTTGTTCTCACCCATTGCAAAATGTCAGAGAAATGACCGATGCACAGACCTCATGCATGCTGGAGGGACTACAGTCGTCATCTCTGTGAGAAGTGACTCTTTATTCTACGATATCCAGACTGGTGCTATCAGCTTTGCTGGAGCCACTATCCCACAAGTCACAAAGCACATGAAGGAAATCTGATAATTGGTTGATTAAGAACGTCAAGAGGCTATATTTTTACTACCCATATAGTTTTCAAGTAGGACGCTGCTATTTCTTATTACATTATTGTGTTTAAAGCAAATCTAAAAATAGATGGTGTTTCACAGGTAATGAAGATTCAAGGCCAAAATTTTGCTCTGCAATAACTGTTATTTACAAAAGCCACAGAAGCAATTTACATCTTCCTCTTTTTCCAACAACAATATATTTTTGGACACTAATGTTGTATTGTTCTGCCTGCACAAAATTGTTTTGATTTGTTGCAAACATTTTTAGAAATTACATGAAATCAGAAAAAAAAATTCACTTCTATACATAGTGTTTATAACCAGGAATCTCCACCATAGACCAATACCAAAATAGAAAATCTGCACCTGTAATTTGGAAGAATCTTTAAGTGCTTGTTAGTTTACAGAAATAGTGGTGTGGCCATTAATTCTCTAGCATATGGCACAGAATTAGAATCTACTGCTATTCACATTTTCAAGTTAGAATGCTATTATAGTTATACTTTTTATACACTAATTAAATAGTTAAATACATTTTACCAAGATGCCATTCTTTTACTGTATCTCATTTTAAAAAATGGTAGACAACCACAATTTTATAAGATAAACAGAGACAGCATTTAAAAACCTTTTATACAATTTAAAGCAAAAAGAGGAACTAGTAATAAATAATGGCATATGTATACACAGTACTAAGATTACCCCCAAAATCAAAGCTTTTTTTGCTGTAAAGTTAAAGGCAGTATAATATAAGTGTTTCACAAACTGTTTCATGATACCTTCATGAATCCTAATGCACTATTACTAGAGTTTATGGAAAAGGTTTATATTATACTGTGTTTACAAAAACAGTATTTGAAAGGTTTTCCTGTAAAAGATGGTATCAAGATAGCTCTTGTGATTATGAGCAAATATAAACTTATGCTAAAGAAGGTCCTTCTGGGTTCTGTGTTACATGTTAAACATATGCACCAGCTACAGATCCATTTGATTGCTGATTTTCTAATGATGATATTGGCATGCGGTTAAGAGAAATATGCAGTGCATGCTTTGCTAATCATGATAAGCATACACTGCAAATCTATTTGACTGCTAAATTTCTAATGATGATATTGACGCAATATTGACATGCTGTTAAAAAAAATCCAGCATGCAGTGTATGGTTAAATAATGCAACATATACTGGATAAATCTGTTTGCTAAATTCCTAAAAATGATATTTATGCCCTTTGAAGAAAAATATGCAATCCATGTTTTGCTAAGTATAATAAATATACACTGCAAATTGTTTGACTTAAATTTCTAATGATATTTTCCCAGCAGTATAAAAATATCAAGTATATCATTAAAATGAAAATCATACATTGAAAATTCCAATTTTTAATGGTATATTTCCAGTCATTATATTTTGAAATAATTGCACAGGTGTATTATAAGAAACTGGGTGTAAAAAAGTATAAAATTGATTCTGCACAGAGACAAAAATGGAAGAATTTAAAATTTTCAGATTGTTATTAAATATGCAAGTAATATTGGTAGTTCAATCTGAAGGCAAGTACGAAGCTAAGGAATACAAATGAGGAAACTACCATTGAAATGTAAAAAAACAAGTCTTGTAGTCTATGGCCATTCCAGCGGGGGGAGAGGGGCCTGAAAAATATAAAAATATTGGGGAATATGGTAATTATTTTTTATTTGAGGAATTACAAGAAGAGAGAAAGATTTTGGTAGAGCAACACATACATGTAATATACTGTTTACTAATTCTAGATATTGTTAATTGCATGTGGGTCAGTAAATATGCCAGAATTACCTGGAATGTTTACCCTTAAAAACCCCAATCAAATATAATAATCATCAACTAATAATTTAAAGCTTAATATGCTAGTGAGGAAAAAGGAACTCTTCCGAACTCTCAGAACTGCCACATCAAAAGAAAACTAAAACACTGATGTTAATTTTTTTGTTTCATCAACAATAAGTGATTTAATACTGACTGAACTGATTCAAACAACATTAATTCTCAATTTAGAATGCATACTGTGATGGCTTTTTATATCTTGGAGGATATACTGCCATCTAGTGACCACGAAAGCTTGCTTAATCAAAGATACAGTAAACTCTGAAAAAAAATGAGGACTGTATTTTGTACCCAGGCACCCTACAGATTTTTCCTGTTGTGTAGTCTAAGAAGCATGCATTGGCCATACAATGACTACCTAAAGTTCATCTTCCAAACCCATTCTGTGGGAGGGAGTGTGTTGATTATGGTTTATACCAAAAGTGGTTTACAGATGGGAGTCTGCGGATCTATGTTTGTCAATAGAAGAGACTTGTGCACTGAAGCTTGGAAGATGACGACTTCAGCAATGATCAGAGCACAGGAATAGCTGGTATTTGTAGGAAATGTGTATGATAACTGCCTCAGCCCAGTCTTGTCATTATGATGTTGCCATATCTGGTGTTTGGATGGGTTTTGCCACTGAAGCCAAGAATACAGAACAAGTTCCCACTCTCTATCATTTACTAATGTGGGATGACACACAAAAAGCAGAAGAAATCCTAACAGACAGAATTCTCCAAGCAAAGGGAATTATAAACATATGTAGAACAAAGGTTAAAAACAAACAAACAAAAAACAAAACACAACAACCAGGAAAAGTAATGAGACTTACATGCCTTTTGTTGTAAGCAGCCTGCTTGTACCTAATACACTGGCAAAATGGATTAAAAACAGTTACTCCATGGAAAAAAACATAACCCCTACAAGGTCATTAAAACCTAAAGTGATCTTCTACTGAATGGACAACACCCCTGAGTTAAGAGGTGCCTGGTTTTAATATATGCACTCATTCCCTAATATATCCATATTCGGCATGCACACACACACTTTCTCCCGAGGCTGGCACACCCAGGATATTTCAACTGATTTATCCAACATTCTAGCAGAATCTTCATTTGATAAGCCATGTAGTGTTCATTTCTTATTAAAATTTCAGACACACAAACTTTAGAATCAGACCCTCATTTGGCCTACCAGAACCCAGATCTATTCACCTCCTGGCTAACGACAAGCCAAAATAATGTTTTCCTATGACAATGTCATATTTGTGCTGGGAGGGAAGGCAGTGGGGAGAAGGGATGAGGATAGGGGAACAGTATGTTGTTTTGAAAAGGTAAATTTGCTTTAAGAGGAAACATCCTCTGTCGTGAAGCCCAGCTTGCATAGATGAGCTGCAAAAAGGAGTACTATGCAAGCCCACTGACTGAAGTAGCCTGGATAGATCAATAATAGAAGGCGATAGCTCACATGAAAAAGGAATGCATACCTCTGCATTGTCCCCCCATCTTACATATTCCTTCCCCTGCCAACTTTCACAACAGAATTTTACTGGTTCTCATAGACTCTAAGGTCAAAAGGAACCATTGTGATCATCTAGTCTGACCTGCACATTGCAGGCCACAGAACCTCACCCACCCACTCCTGTAATAGACCCCTGAGTTACTGAAGTCCTCAAATCATGATTTAAAGACTTCAAGTTACAGAGAATCCACCATTTACACTAGTTTAAATCTGCAAGTGACCTATGCCACAGAAGAAGATGAACAACTCCCAGGATCTCTGCCTATCTGACCCAGGGGGATAATTCCTTCCCAAGCCCAAATATGGTGATCAATTAGACCCATAAGCATGTGGGCAAGACCCACCAGCTAGACCCCTGGAAAAGAATTTTCTCTAATAACTCACAGCCCTCCCCATCTAGTGTCTCATCACCAGCCATTGGAGATATTGGCTGTTTGCATGCTTACAAGGGAACCTCTGCGGTTGTGGAAGATGGGTTGGACATAAAGGTTAGTGATACTAGGGCATGGAGCAGGACAGGGAGAATTTTTTGGACAACAATTGAGACATTTTGCTTTTGAGAAAATTCATATATAGCCTCCATAAAGCTTGCAAAAAAATTAATTATATTCAGCCAAAATATTCATAATACAATTATTAACAATAAAGCGATTTCTTTAAATTTATAGAGACTAATAAAAAAAAAAGAAGCATGTCCATCCTATTCTGTGGATGCCCTGAACATTTAAGTAAGTCCTAAAAATGTATTAGGCACTTTACAAATATATATAGGAAGAGATTGTAAACTCATCAGGGCACAGATTAAGAGACAACAGATGAAGGCTCGAACAACAGGATAGAGCAATGGCTAGGACAAAAAATTGTTAGTTTCACTTTTTATTTTGGGGATTTAGTTTTAGAGGAGCTTGGTTTTATTTTATGTGCAACAGAACATGGACTGCCCTAGTACTTACACACCACCATTTCTTATTACAGGCCTAGACTCCAATTTTTCAACTATCCGCCGGGGTATAGGGGTCTGCCTGACTGGAACACGGTGCAGAATTGGGCCTTAGCACAAAAGCTAGAGGTAGGCCTACATGGGATAACCTGTGGCTAGTGGTGTGTGTAATAGTCTGGGGTTTGGATCTGGTATTCTCAGTGGGTCTGTTACTTGTCTTCTTGGGAAGAAATTTCTTTATTTTTCATGGATCAATCCATTCTGCTTATCTAGTGATCTGAATTTGCATGCCCCCATGTAATCCTTCTACAGATAAACATTTAAAGCTTGGTTGCCATTAAAGTTATGACATGTTCCACAAGTTATTTGTTCATCATGTGAAGCAACTACAATGAAAATTCAGCATGTTATAGCATCAAATACTTCATGCAGGTCATACCTTTTTTCTTAGCATTAAGATCTATAGTCTATACTATTTGATAACAGTTGATTATTGGACTCTTGCTGAGGTTAACTGACTGACAGTAAGAAAAGGAGTACTTTTGGCACCTTAGAGACTAACAAATTTATCTGAGCATAAGTTTTCGTGAGCTACAGCTCACTTCATCGGATGTCCATCTGCTTAAACTAGTCAGGCCTTGTGCCATCTGTATCTATGGTTAAGGCAAAACAGCTACCTGTCATTTTTGTGTTGGCTTTCTGGCAGATCACAGACACTAAAAACAGTCTGGTAAATGGAATATTAATGAGCGAAACTGAAGTCTTTTTTAAATGTAACAGTTACATTTTTAAAAAATTTATCCTCAGACAGTCCAATTTTTTCAGCAGAGTACAAAAAAAAAGTAAGAACAGTCCTAATCCCAAAGCAAGATTACCTCTATGTATAAAGGCAAACATGGGAGGCACAACTAAGATTAATAATGTAATGTATTTAAGACTGAGAGACAATTAAATGGGACCATTTTCAAGTTTTAATTGTGGTATAATGGTGTCATATCCAGTTGGTTTTTGCTAGGAATGTAGTATGTATACTTCAGTACAAAAGCCACATAGAGCACATTCTTTACACGTATACATTCTAACCCAATTAATATTTAGGCCTGGCTTTACTTCCATTGAAATCAGCAACAAGGTAATGAAGTACTTTTGCGTGTGTCACGCACTGAGCTAAGGATTGGGGCAGGGGGAAGGGGAAAAAAAAAAAGCCAACAATGAAAAATATAGACTTTTCCCTCATTGAAAATTTTGTTGAAATAGACATGTTCCCATGAAATGTTTTGAGTTTGACTAAAAACTGTTTTCTGACAGAAAATGGTCCACTGAAAAATTTTGACCAGCTGTAATTAATTCCATCCTGGAGGAAGGGGGCAGCATATCTGACAATCTCTCTTTTAGCAATTTGAGATGCTGCTGGAAGCAGGGAGAGAGAAAGGTAGATGAAATGTTGGTCAGTGTTTTGTGCTGTTGTTGTCTATGGCACTGTTCCTCTGGTAATGAAAAAGTCAATATGTATTTTAAAATAGCATGTGTAGTTCTACCACCTTCAGAGAATTATACTTCAGGTGGAAGTTTAACATTTTCACACACCTACCTAGACACTAAGCAGTCCCACACTACCTGTTGACTCTCATATACATAGAGACAAAAGCCAGTTACAAAGACTAAGGCTGAGAAGAGAGCCAGGCTAGATGACTACAGCACAAGTACTCCATTTGCCTTATAAAATTTGAGATTTTCAGTTAATTAAATAATTAAGTTACCCCACATACTTCTTCTGCCTGGAAGTCTTTGTATGGACTATCAGCAGATGGATAACCTTGACTGCCTTGTTCCCATAACATTCCTCTTTCCTCCAACAAGAGAGGCAGATTCTGCTGCACACATTTTATCTGCTCCCTTGGGGCTTCCATTGGGCCATTTTTGGAGCCAACCATCTGTTACCCCTGCTATTACATACCTGTCTGAAGTGAGGGTGGACACTGGACTTATGGGCTGCTATTGGTTCATTTTCAAGACTGAAAGGGGCCAATTGGTGGCTGTCTCCTCCTACTGTTCCTTATTTGATGCTTTCAGATTCCCCCTTCCAGCATGCTGGAGGACAACAGCACATCCATCCCAATTTCTACTAGCCTGGACTGGCCAATTAGATATACTGCACTAGACCAATTCATACTCCTGGGTTTATTGTTAATGTTTTATTACCTCCCCAACATTAAATAAAAGTTGTCACTTTCACTTTTGCCACAGTTGTGTTGTCTCATTTCTGGCCTAGTTTATCAAACTTGCCTCAAAAAGAAAAGGAGTACTTGTGGCACTTTAGAGACTAACAAATTTATTTGAGCATAAGCTTTTGTGAGCTACAGCTCACTGAGCATAAGCTTTCATGAGTGAAGTGAGCTGTAGCTCATGAAAGCTTATGCTCAAATAAATTGGTAGTCTCTAAGGTGCCACAAGTACTCCTTTTCTTTTTGCAAATACAGACTAACACGGCTGCTACTCTGAAACTTGCCTCAGTCATCATTGAAATATCACCATGTCTTACATGGAACACCAATACAAGTCAACTATGTAGGGAGACAAAGAGAACATGTCTCAGAGTGGGAGGCAGAATAAGAGGCTGGTGTGTCTTTGTGGTTCAGAAGCAATGAAAGAGCGCAAAAGGGTCTTCAATGACAACCACCAAGTCAGTGGCTACCAACCTATTACATGACAATTATTTGTCATTGGAACCCTAATCTAAGTTTTGTGACTAGGGTCAAGATATCATCCTTTTCTTTGCCAGCACTCCTGGTCATATCCTTATTTCATGGTGCCAGAGGTATCTCAAAAACAAATAATAAAATTATTAAAAATAAAATAAAATGGAGCAAATGAAGCCTTTTGAATGCCTCCTTCTGGAAAGGAGCCTTGCAGATATTCTACAGAGGGCAAAATCCTCTAATCTACTACATGTGCCATGCCTAGGGCCATTGGAGAGCTACACTATTAGGAGGACATGAAGGGAATCAAACTGCTACACAAAATCAGTCAGATATTTCAATAGTGCAAACTACATAAAATCTTAACTTGGGAAGTGCACTGTTTTCTTTATGCAAAACTGTCAGCCAGAAGAGACAATTCAGTATTATGTTAGCTTTGTGACACACATTGGTAAGTCATGTGATTTTGAACAGTTAACAGAAGAACTAATTAAAGACCAAATTATTTGCAGCATAACTTGATAACCACATCAAACCAAATGTCAGTGTGAAATGCACGTAGCTCTGCACAGAACAGTGGATGCCTGCATAGCTAGTGAAAACAGGAGTCTCCAAGTGAAAATATTAACAGTGAATGAACTGAAATGCATCAAAATTAAAAATAAATACCCAAATGATACAAGAGTAAACCAATGGCAGAGACCAAAATGATTGCCTCCAAATTTATTGCAAATGGCAACAGAAGGCAAGTGTCTAGCACAAAAAGAAGTGCATTATCATGCTTACAATAAAAAGCAAATCACTTGCCATCTTAGGTCAAGGGGTAGAAACATACAAACCAAAATACGTCTATGAAAGTACAGCTGGAGGACAAGGCTCTGATGAGGATGACAATACAGAAACAAACAGACATTTGCTGGGTCACTTAAGCATAAAAATTTGTAAAACAGATTTTTTTTTAACTTCTTTTCAGTCACAAGGCAAAGTTAATTTAAAAAAAGTATTGGAACAAACTGTAAAAGGAATCTCAGCAACTATGTAAACAGTGATTAGCAACCGCTAAATGTTAAAATGAAAAAAAATTGTGTGAAATAGGCTCAAAACATTTGATCGGTACATTTAAGAGAGCCTTGAAATATTTGTTCACTCATATGAAAGTTAGCATTGTTACTATATCATAAGACACAATCCTTTATTAGACTGACCACTTTGGATTGTCTTCACTATACTTTCAGTTGCCAATTACCTTGATGTAGTTATGTTTGTAAAGGCCAGTGGAGACATTCCCCTCATATTTGGTCAATAAAGTCTACAAATGTCTCCACTTCCAGCTAGGGGTGTGACTTCCAGCTCCAGGAAACACACACATACTAATTCTGACTGAGCTAGAGAGCGCACGCGTGCACACACACATAGAAATAAAAATTAAAATATTATATATATATAGCAGGTAGCCAGGGCAGTGCACGCAGCAGGTGGGGCTAGCTGCTCCAAAGACCCTAGGCACATACTCAGGGTAGCTAACCATTTGTGCTACCATGGCGGCACTTCAGTTTTAGTGTACTAGCTTAACGAGAGCTAGTACAAATTCGGCTCCTCAAGCTGGGAATCACAACAACAGCTCAAAAAAGTGTAAACATACCTGATCTAATGTGGCTCAAGCATGTACAGAAGATCTACACTGACCCCTACAAATGTGTTTGCCAGTTAACTCAAAGTAGCTATCAAAAGACTAGAGACGATATACCCCTGAGAGTCACAAGCAGCAGGACAAAGTGACAAAGATCTACGGTGATTTTTGAGCCAAAGACAATTAACTCTGAAATATTTCAGAGAGCTACCTTTCAGGAAATTTCAGAAACGAAATACTAAGACTAAGAGAGCACAATAAAATGCAAATGAGAGAATGTGTTAAATTTCAAACAAAGTGACGTTGTCTGTGGTTACCGCTATACTATCTGCATCACCAAGAAAGGTGAATCTGACCTCCAGGAGGAACAGAAGAAATTTGAACTAGCATTGACTTCTTTAGAACATCCAGACTACAACCAAACAGAAGTAACATATATCATTCTAGACACTAACAATGAAAAATCACTAGGAGCAACAAACAGGTTCTAAGTGGAAGAGCTACCTCAGAGGTTGGGCAAGTCTCTGCAGAAGGAACCATTGTGACTGGAGCTATTGAGAACATTTTCAACTACATTAAATTGGGTTGAAATATGCTGTTTTGTTGAAGCCAAGAAGTTGTACAGAGACATCACTTTTGATTACATTTTTCTTGGGTAGAGCTTTTCTGGTCCTGGGTTCTCTGGTCACATTCCAAACGTCTGTTTTTTTTAAATCTGAAAATGGACATTTTAACAATTTCATTTTGAAAAAAAAGTTTGAAGAAAACGTTCAATGTGGAACAGAAACAAATGCTGAAGCCTTAAAAGTTGCCTCAGAATGGAACTATCACCATCCAGTCAACTCTAACTATGACAGCAAGAATAGCCTGTAAAAGCAGAGTTACTGGCTAAGAGACACTAGTTACCACAGACTATGCTGACAGCTTGTGCCACACACTCTCAAAGAAACTGCGGAACCACCTGATCAACATCCTCTACAGCAAACAGGGAAAGATTAAGAATGAGCTCTCAAAACTGGATACTGTCATAAGAAACCAACCTTCCACACAAACTTCCTTGCGGCTGGACTTTACAAAACCTAGACAAGCCATTTACACCACACACTTTGCTTCTCTACAAAAGAAAAAGGACATTAAACTATCTAAACTACTACATGCCACAAGGGGGGCACAACAGTGGTTCCCTTAACCCACCCAGCAATATTGTTAATCTATCCAACTATACTCTTAGCCCAACAGAAGAATCTGTCCTATCTTGGGGCCTCTCCTTCTGCCCCTCCACCCCCACAAACATGATACAGTTCTGTGGTGACCTAGAATCCTATTTTCGAGGTCTCCGATTCCAGAAATATTTCCAACACACCTCTGAACAACGTACTAACCCACAGAGACCTTCCTACCTAGACTACAAAAAGAAGGATTCTGGGTGGACTCCTCCTGAAGGTAAAAACAACAGACTGGACTTCTACACAGAGTGCTTCTGACGATGTGCATGGACTGAAGTTGTGGAAAAGCAGCATCACTTGCCCACAACCTCAGCTGTGCAGAACACAATGCCAGCCACAGCCTTAGAAACAACTCTGATATCATTATCAAAAAGGCTGACAAAGGAAGTGCTGTCATCATCATGAATAGGTCGGAATATGGACAAGAGGCTGCTAGACAGCTCTCCAACACCACTTTCTACAAGCCATTACCCTCCGATCCCACTGAGGGTTACCAAAAGAAACTGCACCATTTCCTCAAGAAACTCTCTGAAAAAGCACAAGAACAAATCCGCACAGACACACCCCTGGAACCCCGACCTGGGGTATACTATCTGCTATCCAAGATCCATAAACCTGGAAATCCTGGACACCCCATCATCTCAGGCATTGGCACCCTGACAGCAGGATTGTCTGGCTATGTAGACTCCCTCCTCAGGACCTATGCTACCAGCACTCCCAGCTATCTTTGAGACACCACTGACTTCCTGAGGAAACTACAATCCATCGGTGATCTTCCTGAAAACACCATCCTGGCCACTATGGATGTAGAAGCCCTCTACACCAACATTCCACACAAAGATGGATTACAAGCCGTCAAGAACAGTATCCCTGATAATGTCATGGCAAACCTGGTGGCTGAACTTTGTGACTTTGTCCTTACCCATAACTATTTCACATTTGGGGACAATGTATACCTTCAAATCAGTGGCACTGCTATGGGTACCCGCATGGCCCCACAGTATGCCAACATTTTTATGGCTGACAATGCTTCCTCAGCTCTTGTCCCCTAATGCCCCTATTCTACTTGCGCTACATTGATGACATCTTCATCATGTGGACCCATGGAAAAGAAGCCCTTGAGGAATTCCACCATGATTTCAACAATTTCCATCCCACCATCAACCTCAGCCTGGACCAGTCCACACAAGAGATCCACTTCCTGGACACAACGGTGCTAATAAGCGATGGTCACATAAACACCACCCTATACCGGAAACCTACTGACCGCTATTCCTACCTACATGCCTCCAGCTTTCATCCAGACCGCACCACACGATCCATTGTCTACGGCCAACCTCCACAATAGAACCACATTTGCTCCAACCCCTCAGACAGAGACAAACACCTACAAGATCTCTATCAAGCATTCTTACAACTACAATATCCACCTGCTAAAGTGAAGAAACAGATTGATAGAGCCAGAAGAGTACCCAGAAGTCACCTACTACAGGACAGGCCCAACAAAGAAAATAACAGAACGCCAGTACCCATCACCTTCAGCCCCCAACTAAAACCTCTCCAACACATCATCAAGGATCTACAACTTATCCTGAAGGACGACCCATCACTCTCACAGGTCTTGGGAGACAGGCCAGTCCTTGCTTACAGACAGCCCCCCAACCTGAAGCAAATACTCTCCAGCAACCACACACCACACAACAGAACCACTAACCCAGGAACCTATCTTTGCAACAAAGCCCGTTGCCAACTGTGTCCACATATCTATTCAGGGGACACCATCATAGGGCCTAATCACATCAGCCACAGTATCAGAGGCTCGTTGACCTGCACATCTATCAATCAATGTGATATACACCATCATGTGCCAGCAATGCCCCTCTGCCATGTACATTGGTCAAACTGGACAGTCTCTACGTAAAAGAATAAATGGACACAAATCAGACGTCAAGAATTATAACATTCAAAAACCAGTTGGAGAACACTTCAATCTCTTTGGTCACTCGATTACAGACCTAAAAGTGGCAATTCTTCAACAAAAAAACTTCAAAAACAGACTCCAACGAGAGACTGCTGAGCTGGAATTAATTTGCAAACTGGATACAATTAACTTAGGCTTGAATAGAGACTGGGAGTGGAGGGGTCATTACACAAAACAAAACTATTTCCCCATGTTTATTCCTCACACACACACACCCACACACCATTCCTCAGACGTTCTTGTCAACTGCTGGAAATGGCCCACCTTGATTATCACTACAAAAGGTTTTTTGCCCCCTGCTCTCCTGCTGGTAATAGATCACCTTAAGTGATCACTCTGGTTACAGTGTGTATGGTAACACCCATTGTTTCATGTTCTCTATGTATATAAATCTCTCCACTGTATTTTCCACTGAATGCATCCGATGAAGTGAGCTGTAGCTCACGAAAGCTTTTGCTCAAATAAATTGGTTAGTCTCTAAGGTGCCACAAGTACTCCTTTTCTTTTTGTGAATACAGATTAACACGGCTGCTACTCTGAAACCTATTTTGTGGTTGTTATTCTGACTCCCCCCCCCACCCCATTTAGAATCATAGAATATCAGAGTTGGAAGGGACCTCAGGAGGTCATCTAGTCCAACCCCCTGCTCAAAGCAGGACCAATCCCCAATTTTTTCCCCAGATCTCTAAATGGCCCCCTCAAGGATTGAGCTCACAACCCTGGGTTTAGCAGGCCAATGCTCAAACCACTGAGCTATCCCTCCCACAATTTGATTTAAAAAAAAAAAAAATACAAGACAGTTACCACTGGAATCAGTGGATACGAACCTATGTCATGGACCAGGGGTACTAACCTTTGGAACCTCAGCCTTGGTCACATAACTGGAGCCAGATCAAGTTTCAGCTTTTTGCCAGTAGTTCACTGGTTTCTTGGGAGGTCTGTGGTCAGTCTCAATTTGTCACTTAATGGTGAGGCCCACAACATATTGCCCTCCTCACTCACACCATTTTGCCTACAGCATCAAGTTGAAGCATTTTACCCTCACCTTCACAGCCCCTACCCAACCGCCTTCTGATCTACATCTTTGATCTCTCCCTTTCTGGGGTTAGAGAGAAGAACAAAAATACAAATTCCCTGACAGGATGCTCATCCCTCAGAAGCTCCGTGGGGCCCTGCAGAGAGGTTGTGAAGTGGCTGCAGAGCAATTCTCACCTGCCCTGAGGGTTGGGTAAGTCCTAGCAGAATTGGGATACTAGAGGGAGGAGTCTTGTATAAACACAGATTAGATAGACAAAAAGAAAAGGAGTACTTGGGGCACTTTAGAGACTACCCAATTTATTTGAGATTAGATAGAGCTCCTGTAAATGGGTCCAAGGGCCTGCACACTCATTACTGAACAGAAAACAGGGTTTTAAAAAAGTTCATGCAGCTTAAAGACATTAAACAACATACAAGGTCCCTTGCTCTGACTCAGTTACAGATTTGTTGAAGAGGTCAACTTTTTGCTCAATATCCTCCTCCCTCTCCCCTCCCTGTCCCATGAACTATGAATCTGACTTGGGATACTGCTATTTCCTTCCTAATTGACTACAGGGAATCCTGATGGATGATAAAATAGTCAGATTCAGAATACTGATATGAAAATCATTCCAACTGGTGCTACTGGTAATAGAGCAAACATCTATGTGACCTATGCAGGATGGCACCTAATAGCCTGTCTCACTGAAGTCCTGATCCAAAAATCTACTGAAGTCAATTGGAGTTTTTCCCATTAACTTCAGATAGCTTTCAAAGGATTTTGCTATTATGATATCAATTACTAAACAAGTTGTCTGTGATTTTATAGTATGTGCACAAACTATTTGACATAATCATGCAATGAGAACGTGTGACCAACAGTATTCAAGGAGAGACATTACTCTTTTTCTTACTCAGTCACTAATATTTTATTGATAAAGGTTGATAACCCAAACCTTGTAAAATTAGATTTTCAGGTTCAGTTATCTTATCCACAACACGCTATACCTACAGTACTGCCTATTAATTCCACTGATTAAATTAAATGCTTTTTGTTAATTTTGAATCTTCACTTGCTGTAATTGTGGTCTAAATACTCCCAAAAGGCTTTCTCTGAAATGGCTTTCAATTCAGCATAAATTGTGCACAATGGCTGTAAGAATTACCTGTTTAACACAGCAGCCATGGAGACATTTTGTAAAAGTTTAGTCATTTCAGCAAGTGGTTTATCTCTCTCTCTCTGGGGATGCAGTCCTTGACATGTTAAATAAACCATCTCCTTCCGCCATAAATACTAAATAATTGAATCTCAATTCTTGTGTCGCTCTACATTTATGCAAAAAATATTGTGGATGTTTGTTTAGGTATGCCACACTTGTATCAGTTTTATTGGCTGAGACTAGAGGAAAATGAGCTTCCTGACCTTTCTAGTGCATGGCAGCTCTCAACAGAAAATGCCTTGAGTTTATGCTAACAGTCGTTTTTACAGGAGATAACGGTAATTTCTATTCAGATACCAGGACTGATATCTTATTGCTTCACCTCCTATGTACATATGGTAAATGTGCATTTTTAAGATTAATTTTTGTTACTATATCCTTTCACCTTAAAGCTGATGAATGCCTAACAAATATTAATTGCATATTAAATTACAGATAAAAAAAATCAATATATTCTACTGATTGATGGTTGTCCTGACAAAGAAATCTCTTCACTTCTTTCACTTCTACTGAGAGGAAAAAAACATTACAATATATTCACTGAGGGTAAACCAAAGAAATATTTTTAATACATCTGTCTTCCCGCCCCCCATCTTTTAGACTTTGATCCTGTACCTCCATGTAACCACACTGAAGTGAATGGCGGTCTTCCCTGGAGGGAGAAGGCTCATTGTAGGATCAAGACCTCAGGTATTTTGTTCTCATGTGTATATTTCATTCCATGACCCTAGGATCATCTAAGTGATTTGTTGGCTGCATTGCACAATAAAGCAAGAATTTTTCTTACAGGTTTGGGGGAAAACAGATTCCATTTAATCTAACAAACCTCCACCATATCCTCCTTCCGACACCCTTCCATTGCAAAGCCTATAAACCCTAGAACTTTCTTCTACATCTACAGAAGTTAGAAAATGTGGTGATGAGAACTACAGAAAAAACAAAACAAAACACTAAAACAGCTATGGGGGAGGGGGAGAAAGGAAGAGGTGAAGTTATGCCTGTGTTAGGGAGATTTAAATTAGTAACAGGTCATGCTAATGTCAAACACTAACTCTCATTGTTGCTTCTCTTCTGCCTTCTATGTTTCACCTCTTTAAAACAAAAGCTCTTTGGAGTAAGAACTGTCTCTAATTTCATCCGTAAAAGTTATAGCTGTTATTTGGTGGCATGCAAATGATAATAAATAGCAAAATGTTCTTTTATACAACAATACAAGCACAAATATTAATTCAGATGAGGATTCTGGATTATCCCAGGAAGACTACAAATAAGACAATTTTCTGGGATGGTGGAGGTAGGCTAAATTGTTCATTTTCAGAAGAAGTGTCATTATGTATGGTTAGGATAGGTCAGTTTCCCTTATCTGAGGAGTTTATAGCCTTTCCTTACACAAACATAAATGTAATCTGAATTGAACATGATAATACAGGCTTGAAAACACAAACTAGAACAATTGTGTGACTCTCTTTAAATCAGCTATATAAACATTTAACAGGTTTCAGTGGCACAATGCTGATGTTATAGTGGAACAGAAAGTTTGAAACCATCTCTTTCAGTTATTTACTGACACACAGTTCTGATGGTTTCATTGTGCACTTCAATAGCCTGTTCTCGATAACCTAGTGGATGATTAGAGAACTCTCCTCCCCCTGCCTTTCTGTTTTGTTCTTTTGGACTATGATTCAAGCCTAAGGCCTCATTTGGGGCCTCCATTCCTTCCAAGTCCTTTATAGATAGGAATTCACATGACAAAAGCCACTGAGAAATGTTGGCACATTGTGCAATGTTTGTACTTAAATGCTGATCACTCTGGCACTCCACTTGACACTTCTGTCTATTCTGAAATATTCTCAGTCACTAGTATCCTTGTATGTACTCTGTGTCTGTGGTGCCTGAGTACATTATTTCAATTATAAAGTTCAAAGTGTTTATTACTTTAAAAACCAAAGAAAAATGATTTGCTGCTTTAAAGTGTTAGTTTTTATGTGTTCATTAGAATAACTATTCTGTAGCTTTTTGTTGAATATTCATAAGATTCTGTCTGCCTGCTGGATAATTGTGTTACATTAATATGGTATGAATAAATGAAAGCAGTAATTATGGTTTCATTCTTTGTTTTGCAATTTACAGTGTGCTTTGCTTCAGTGATACAAAAGTCATGTTTGAAACAATATCACACGGTAATTTGTTTTAGAACTGTTCAGTACATAGACACAGATAAAAAATCCCACCCAGGATAATTGGATGGATAACACAAAACAATCTTTTAGGTCATCTGGAATATTGCATCCTCTATCTTCTCCTAAAAGCAGGTTAACCCAGAGAACTAGACCAGGATGGCAAGAGCTGAGCCCATTGTTGTTGATTTAAAGTTTTACTAGAAAACTAATTTTGAACCTAAATATTTTTTTACCCTATGGACACTAGAGATATGCATAGTGTCATATCAGGTGATCAGTTTTTATGGAAGAGTCTGCACAGAAAACAATGAGAAGCTGTACTCAGAAAGAGATGGTGCAAAATGGCTGTTATTATGGATATAGCTGCATAAACATTCATGACACTTTATTACAAGGTATTCCCTCTCCCAAGGATCTAACAGGCTACTGCCCAGAACCTGCAATTAAATGCATTACCATGGGATGTACCATTGAGGAGCGCTATTGACTTAATTGGGGCTGTGCAGAGGTCTGGGGTAGCACGTCTGGGGTCTGTGGAAAGAAATTGAAGGAGATGAAGATGCTAGGATAGATTAGAAGGAAGGGACAAGGGATAAAATAATGGGATTATGCAGACACTTGGAAGCTTAAGACATACATCCCCTCTCTCTCCTTCACAGCCCCTAGAAATAAGTGGGGATAATATATTCATCATGACACACTATCGCATTTTGGAGGCAGAATGGCCTATTGAATAAGACACTGGACCAGGACTGAGAATATTTTGACTTTCTCCCACCTATTAATAGAAGTTTTCAACCACTAAAGAATCATTGGAGACTTTGGCTTCATCTGCAAGGGTGTAGAAGAGTTAACCAGTGATCAGAGAGAGCACACACACACACACACACAAATAAAAGCACTGCTTAGTAAAGTCCAGTTAAACAGTGTCCTAGACAGTGTAATGTGGAAAGTCAATCCAAAACTGATCAAACAAAGAGATTACTAGGAGGTTCAAGTAGCAGTGGAATAATGTAAATCATTTATCACCTCCCTGGTGGTCTAGTGGTTAGGCTTTGGCGTGCTCACTGCTGCAGCCTGGGGTTCAGTTTCCGGTCAGGGAAACAAGCTTTTGAGGATGGGAGTCGCATATGGGTCACTGGCTAGTGTACCTGGACCCTTTCTCAAGCCATGGTTGGTGGTGGGGGAGGGATAGCTCAGTGGTTTGAGCATTGGCCTGCTAAACCCAGGATTGTGAGTTCAATTCTTGAGGGAGCCATTTAGGGATCCAGAGCAAAAATTGGGGATTGGTCCTGCTTTGAGCAGCACTAGATGACCTCCTGAGGTCCCTTCTAACCCTGATATTCTAGGATTAACATAGCCTACTATAAAGGTAGGGAATTGTGGAAAAAGGAGGAAATAGTCACAAGATGTATAGGAGCCTATGAGAGCAGCAAACAAACACCAATGAGATGGAATGGAAATCAGAGACAGAAGGAGAAGCTGGAAACTACTAGGCAGGAGAGAAAGACCCCTAAAGTGTTGCTGTGACCACTGGGTGAGGTGGAGCCAAAAAATGAAGATGGATTCTAAGTGGGAAAAAGGCAGGTTTCAATGTCAGCAAAGAGGAGGAGGGGTATGCAATAAATAGGCTGTGGAGCACAACGTAAGTTTCTTACAGAGCAGAAAAGGAATTCGAGATGAAGAGAAAAGAAGGACAGAGGCAGAAGCATAGGGGGAGAGAGAAAACAATTTGGAGAGCTACATCCTGACAGAAGGGACAAAAGCCACAGGAAGGCAAAGAGAAATTGTATGAAAGCCAGATCCAGATTTGGAAAGTTATCATCAAAAGTAGGGAGGCAGCCTGGAATGCGGTCGGAGAAGTAATGCTGAGCTAAGAAGAGTTTCAAAGCAGTGACGTTATGGGTAGAAATGAGATGTCCACTGGGGCAGTTTTGCTTTCCAACAAGAGCTTCTGCTCAGTCCCTGTTGTCCCCAGCAAATACGGAGGAATTTATGGAGGTTGGATAAGATCCTATTGCGGGTGCTGGTCGAAATATATGGAATGGGTGCTGGACAAGAGCTAACCGTTCTAGCAGCTGCACAGGAAGGAGCCCAAGTAAATCCTGCTTCAAACAAGAGCCATTGCTGCTGGCCACTCTGTCCCTCCTGCTTACAGCCTGCATTTTTAGCTTTCGAGAGAGTGGGTGAAGAGAATCCCAAACTGCTTTACCATTGTTAATTAAGTGTTAGGATTCCCATTTTACTGATGGAGAACCCAAGACTTGGAGGCTGTGACTTGCATGACATCACATAGCATATCTATGGCAATCAGGAATATAACCCTAAATCTCCTGATTCCTAGTCTTGGATTTTACCACTAGATCTTGCTTTTTCTTACTTAGGTGTGACAATGTTGCCCGTGGGAGCCAGCTGAGGTCACTCAATTAGGTTGAACTGCAAACAGAACGGGGCAAACAAACCCCAAACTCTGGTGGATATTCCAATACTTAGATTTACAAAGCCAGCACAAAACAGCTTCATAGTACCTCCCTGGTTACTCAGAAGTTCAATTAACCCAGTTCCCTTAAAGTACCCAGTCTCAAGCCTCCATTCAGACACACATGTCAAACATACAATGTTAAAATTATGAAAATCTTATTTCATCATACAAAAGAAAAGGTTCTCCTGATCCCAAAGGACCAAGCCCCAGACCCAGGTCAAATGATAACTCAGATCTTACCAAACATACACGCTTATAGTCTATTCTTATTAACTAAACTAAAGTTTATTAAAAAAGAAAAGAGAGAGTGTTGGTTAAAAGATCAATATACATGCAGACTTGAATTCAATTCTTGAGGCTCGGATACATAGCAAAGATGAGCTTGTAATTGCCAAAAAAGTCCTTTTAGAAATTGGACTATAACCTATGAACTATGTCCATATTCAGGGTGACTCCAGTCAGTGACTGGAGATCTCAATCCTTATGGTTTAAGGTTTCCCCCTCTTGAAACCCAAAGCAGATCTGAAAAGAAGAAGGATCGGGTCCCAGGGTTTTTAAATACATTTCCCGCAGCCTTTTGGCCTGAGAAAACAATGGGCTTAACTTTCCTTCTTCCAAACATCATGGCAATTAGCACAGGATAATTTATCCATTAAACAGTTCAGATACAGGTTATCACAACCTTCAAAGAGACATAGACAATACTATTTCACTCAGTATATATTAATATTCCTTTTTTGATCTTTGAATCAAAGCTATAACCATAGACAAGACTTGTTTGCTTATATCACAAGACCTGAGCAAACATCTACTCTTCTATCTCTAACAATACAGGCTTGCATTTCAAAGCACAGTTCATTTACATATCTTCCTAACCAGTCTCTAAAGTTTGCCATCGGTCAGGTCAGTCTGTGAGTTGATTAACTCTTTCTGGCTGTGTCACCTTTCAATGAGATATTATATTACATCTCATAATGTCACATTAGATAGAGGAAGTGAATGACTCACCTTAAGACATTCTCAGAATAGAACACTGAAACAGTTAGACCATGCAATGGTACTTATGCCAATGGTAGTGACCTTGGCTTACTGCCTGTGTAACATAGAGCCCATATGATAAATAGCTAACTGGGCCATGGAGCGGAAAAGAGTCTCATCACAGATTGAAAAGGAAGTATTGTACACAGGGCATCACAAGTCTTACCTCACAAAACCAAGTGCTGATCCTAGATCCTGAAATCCATTTGGTCATCCCCATTCAGTATCATGGATTTCAGAATCCACGACCTTCCAAACTCGAAGACGCTATATTTCCACCACAAAGCCAGCTATATTCACAGCACATTACTTTGCTGGATTAAAAAGGTGGTCATTGCAAACTCGACTAAAGGATTTCCAATCTTGCATTTTTTGACTATTACCAACTGTAATTAGAATAAAAATCTCCCAAAAAGAGTTTCCGTTAAAATGAAACCATAAAGAGCAAGCTTTCGTGGAACAGCAACGAACATCATTTTTTCAGGCTGCTTCAGTTTGGAGAGAATTTTTGCTGACCTAGCAGACTCTGGATCATCTGGAAAAGTGGATCTTAGAAAAACCCCAAACCTACCACACATTTTTCCCTTACACCCAGCTGGTCTATTTATAAATATCCAACCTTTTATTTTGTGTGCATGCACAAAGTTACAGGAAGTAAAAGCTGTGACAGGTTGCCCCCCTTAGGATGCCACCTGATGTGCTGAGATACCACTGACCAACCTGTTATGCCAGCCTGGGCACCCTTTACCGGTCTTGCTGAACCAGGCTATTAAACCTCCTCCAACACACACACACACCCCTGCAGAATGATACAGACACGGAGATCAGCTCTGGGAAGACTCAGAGTAAGGGACTTGCCCCAGCACTCAGGTGTCCAACTCCCTTGGAGTGCAGACGCAAAAGGGATATTATGAAATCTGCCTCCTCCCTCAATGTGGAGGAAGGTATGCAAAACTTCTTGCCCCCCCGCCCCAGTTAGAAATTACAGAAACTGGGTTTAATAATAAACAAAACAAATTTTATTAATTATAAAAGGCAGATTTTAAGTGGGGTAGCAAACAGAACAAAGCAGATTACTAAACAAATAAAACCAAACACCCAAACTAAGCTTGTTTCACTAACAAAATTGGTTACAAATAGTAATTTCTCACTCTAGATATTGTTGCAGACAGATTACAGGAAGTCTTGAAAGGCAGCTGCACTAGTCTCCCCCCTGAGACCTCAGGTATTATTACTGACAAGCTAGATGCCCTTCCAGCTTGGGTTCAACCCTCGTCCCTCAGTTCAGTTCTTGCTTCCAAGTGCTTTTAAGTGTCTCTTTAGGTGGGGAGGCAGAGGAGAACCTCGATGTCATCACTCCCCTGCCTTATATAGCTCGTGTATGGCGGGAACCCTTTGTCTCCCAGTGGCAGAACACTGACATTCCAAGGGGTGGGTCCAGTATCAGGTGACTCAGACCCATGTCTCTGCAGGGCTGTGGCATCCATTACTTGTAGGCTGTCTGGAACGTCCACGGGAAGACTAAGCTCTTTCACAGTCCATTGTTTTTGCTAATGAGCCATTAGCCTTGTCTGGCTTTTCCATTGTTGTACCTGAAGGGCTGGTTGGGGGTGACACCCAAAATAACATCTGATATTCAGATACATAGTTAATATTTCTAACTTCAGACACAGAAATGATATAGGCATACAAATCAGATGATACATTCAGTAAAACATAACCTTTCCAATGATATTTCATGAGCCATCTTGCATATAGTATATCTCAGTTATGTCAGATCCATATTATAAGCATATTTTCATAAAGAATGTGGAGTGAAACATCACAAAAGCAATTTTATAAAGATACGTTTTGCTCTGGCCTCCACATCAATAAAGCAGACTGAAACAAAGCAGACTGTGTTTTTGTTCTGTATTTGTATAATGCCAATATACTGATCCATGACTGGGGCTCCTACGTACTATAGTAATACAAATACATGAACTCAGATATGAAAAGGCAAAAAAGATCAGGGAGAGGACAACAAATCAAAATAGGGTGGTACATTTAACGAGATCCTTCTGGTCCTAGGGATGCTATCTGTTCAAGCAATAATCCCCATTTTAAATAGGGAATCTCTGAAAAATTGACTTTTTCTAACCCTAGAATGAACTCTAAGTGGGCCTGTTGTATATGTAGCACTGAAGGAGATTCCTTACTCTGGATTGCTTACTCTGTTAGGGATAGAGCCCTCTGCGGGAGTGGGATTGAAGAGCTGGAGGTCCAGTGAACAGGCTTGAGACTCAGGTACCTATATTCTATTCCCAGCTTTGCCACTTGACATGCTGCATGGCCTTAACAGAAGTTTTTTCTTTCCCCTAACTTTTTTTTTAAATGTATTTGCCACTAAGTTTATAGTATCCAATATATTTAGGAGCACAGTACTTCCCATCTTCTGCTGCCAATATACTCCACATATACAGGTTATGAAATGTTG
>NC_135573.1:102450000-102485000 GCF_965152235.1 Eretmochelys imbricata | reverse complement strand
TGCTGTGTTACATGGTTATTCCTCAGAGTTAACTGCAATCAGACTTCTGAGGGCTAAGGACCTGATTCTCCTTTTTCTAGTTAAAAAAGTGCAGAAAGTGCTAAGATACACAAAAATGTATCCAAAAAGGGTACCCTAAAACTGAGCTGTGATAGCCAACACATAGCCCGACATCTAGCACTGAAAAAATATTAATTAGCGGACAGGAGATGTGGCTAGAAATACCAACTGAAGAGATAAAAAGCATCAAACACCAGGCTATAGTGTGCCATCCATATTTAAAAAAACTGCGAATGAGCCCCACGATATTGGGGGAAGAAGTGAATCACCACACTACTTCATGTATGGCAGAATCTACATTAAGGATTCCCTGGAATACGGAGAACTTTTCGATGCCTCTTATGGCCTCAGCTGAAGCCACTATTTGCAGGTGGCACTGTATGATCAGGCATCCATCAAAACATTCCTTTATACTGTACCTCATTAAAGTGTACTTTTTGCTCATAGGTTTCAGAGTAACAGCCGTGTTAGTCTGTGTTTGCAAAGAGAAAAGGAGTACTTGTGGCACCTTAGAGACTAACCAATTTATTTGAGCATAAGCTTTCGTGAGCTACAGCTCACTTCATTGGGTGCATACTGTGGAAAGTGTAGAAGATCTTTTTATATAAACATAAAGCATGAAAAAATACCTCCACCCACCCCACTCTCCTGCTGCTAATAGCTTATCTAAAGTGATCACTCTCCTTACAATGTGTATGATAATCAAGGTGGACCATTTCCAGCACAAATCCAGAGTTTAACAAGAACGTCGGGGGGTGGGGGGTTAAGGAAAAAACAAGGGAAAATAGGTTACCTTGCATAATGATTTAGCCACTCCCAGTCTCTATTCAAGCCTAAGATAATTGTATCCAATTTGCAAATGAATTCCAATTCAACAGTTTCTCGCTGGAGTCTGGATTTGAAGTTTTTTTCTTGTAATATCACAACTTTCATGTCTGTAATCGCGTGACCAGAGAGATTGAAGTGTTCTCTAACTGGTTTATGAATGTTATAATTCTTGACATCTGATTTGTGTCCATTTATTCTTTTATGTAGAGACTGCCCAGTTTGACCAATGTACATGGCAGAGGGGCATTGCTGGCACATGATGGCATATATCACATTGGTGGATGTGCAGGTGAACGAGCCTCTGATAGTGTGGCTGATGTTATTAGGCCCTGTGATGGTGTCTCCTGAATAGATATGTGGGCACAGTTGGCAACGGGCTTTGTTGCAAAGATAGGTTCCTGGGTTAGTGGTTCTGTTGTGTGGTATGTGGTTGCTGGTGAGTATTTGCTTCAGGTTGGGGGGCTGTCTGTAGGCAAGGACTGGCCTGTCTCCCAAGATTTATGAGAGTGTTGGGTCATCCTTCAGGATAGGTTGTAGATCCTTAATAATGCGTTGGAGGGGTTTTAGTTGGGGGCTGAAGGTGGTGGCTAGTGGCGTTCTGTTATTTTCTTTGTTGGGCCTATCCTGTAGTAGGAGACTTCTGGGAACTCTTCTGGTTCTATCAATCTGTTTCTTCACTGCCGCAGGTGGGTATTGTAGTTGTAAGAGTGCTTGATAGAGATCTTGTAGGTGTTTGTCTCTGTCTGAGGGGTTGGAGCAAGTGCGATTGTATCGCAGAGCTTGGCTGTAGATGATGGATCGTGTGGTGTGGTCAGGGTGAAAGTTGGAGGCATGTAGGTAGGAATAGCGGTCAGTAGGTTTCCGGTATAGGGTGGTGTTTATGTGACCATCGCTTATTAGCACCGTTGTGTCCAGGAAGTGGATCTCTTGTGTGGACTGGTCCAGGCTGAGGTTGATTGTGGGATGGAAATTGTTGAAATCATGGTGGAATTCCTCAAGGGCTTCTTTGCCATGGGTCCACATGATGAAGATGTCATCAATATAGCGCAAGTAGAGTAGGGGCATTAGAGGACGAGAGCTGAGGAAGCGTTGTTCTAAGTCAGCCATAAAAATGTTGGCATACTGTGGGGCCATGCGGGTACCCATAGCAGTGCCACTGATTTGAAGGTATACATTGTCCCCAAATGTAAAATAGTTATGGGTAAGGACAAAGTCACAAAGTTCAGCCACCAGGTTAGCCGTGACATTATCGGGAATAGTGTTCTTGACGGCTTGTAGTCCATCTTTGTGTGGAATGTTGGTGTAGAGGGCTTCTACATCCATAGTGGCCAGGATGGTGTTATCAGGAAGATCACCGATGGATTGTAGTTTCCTCAGGAAGTCAGTGGTGTCTCGAAGGTAGCTGGGAGGGCTGGTAGCGTAGAGCCTGAGGAGGGAGTCTACATAGCCAGACAATCCTGCTGTCAGGGTGCCAATGCCTGAGATGATGGGGCGCCCAGGATTTCCAGGTTTATGCATCTTGGGTAGTAGATAGAATATCCCAGATCGGGGTTCCAGGGGTGTGTCTGTGCAGATTTGATCTTGCGCTTTTTCAGGGAGTTTCTTGAGCAAATGCTGTAGTTTCTTTTGGTAACTCTCAGTGGGATCAGAGGGTAATGGCTTGTAGAAAGTGGTGTTGGAGAGCTGCCGAGAAGCCGCTTGTTCATATTCCGACCTATTCATGATGACAACAGCACCTCCTTTGTCAGCCTTTTTGATTATGATGTCAGAATTGTTTCTGAGGCTGTGGATGGCATTGTGTTCCGCACGGCTGAGGTTATGGGGCAAGTGATGCTGCTTTTCCACAATTTCAGCCCATGCATGTCGGCGGAAGCACTCTGTGTAGAAGTCCAGTCTGCTGTTTCGACCTTCAGGAGGAGTCCACCTAGAATCCTTCTTTTTGTAGTGTTGGTCGGGAGGTCTCTGTGGATTAGTATGTTGTTCAGAGGTATGTTGGAAATATTCCTTGAGTCGGAGACGTCAAAAATAGGATTCTAGGTCACCACAGAACTGTATCATGTTTGTGGGGGTGGAGGGGCAGAAGGAGAGGCCCTGAGATAGGACAGCTGCTTCTGCTGGGCTGAGAGTATAGTTGCATAGGTTAACAGTAAATTACTACCAGTAACATTGTCTTTACCATCAGTTTTCTGTGGTAAGTTGGGTTTTTCAAAGTAGCATATGTAGTACATTGGCTTTCCCCCCCGATACAGTTCTCCAGGTCACATCCCGTTTTTCTGACGTTGCAAATATTAGATAACATTCTACAGGATGGCCCTGGGGGTTGAGGAAGGAATGTTTCCTTAGCTTAGCCACAGGGAGTTTACCCCAGATCTGCTCCAGTGAGGAAGGGGCCATGGGTTCATCCCTAAATCCAGCAGATCTCAGGGCCCCTGGGTCATCCATGTAAGTATCATCATTTTGAGTCTGCACTTGCTGTCAGGCCCCTGGTGAAGCCTTGGCCAGGGAGTTGAGGATCATTTAGAGGCTTCATTGAAAGGAACATTTTTCACATGGGGGGGCTCTGAAGAAGAGAGTTAGAGTATTCTGGGCCTGTATTACTTTCTTCAGTACCCACCACAGGGCTGATGGGGGGTGGGGGGGGAGAGAAGGGTTGTGCAGCATCATCATGAAGATTCTGCACCAGGCTTGTATCTTTGAATGGAGAAGTGGGTAGGGCTAGGGAATGGAACTCTGCCCCATTTATACACCCCCACCGCAGAATCATTTAGGACAAACTCCACAGGGAGGTGCTCACATAGCAGCGGGCCTCAGGATAAAAATATCACTATGGTTGTGTTTCTGTGGGAAGGGGCTCTCTGACCAAGAGCCCTTAAATGACAGCCCACCTGTCACAATAAGTATTAGAAGCATCACTCCTGTAGGACAGAACACATTCCTGAAGTACGAGCTCAGACAAAAATCCCCACTCAATGAGAGTTTTACCCAAGAAAGCACTGCAGAACTAGACCCTCATTTCATTTGGGCAAAACCTTTGTAAAATTCAGCCAGCTAGATCATGCCCTCTGCATGAAAAGTTACTAGAGTGGACTTTTTCCATGGACATGTTTACAAGGATTCCCCCACAGCATTCTGTCAAGGGCGGAGAAGAGAATGATATCTGTACCCCCTGATGGAACCTGCCATCTAACTTTAACAGATCCCAGGGATCCATTTTAAGGCATGTTACTCCCATGCCAGCTCTAAATCTGAGCAGTCCCCCACCCCGAGCTCTTGTTACAGACCCTTGTTTCTGTGGAGTCCCAGAAGCCATGAAGAATGATTTGTGAGCCCCAAAAATGGGATAATAGGTATATCCCTACTCTGGCCCTGACAGTTGAAATAAAGAGTTTTCAAACAACCCATAGGCTGAAATATCTTCCCATAGATGTTCCAGATTATTCAGGCCCTGGAGGTTTTTCGCCTTCCTCTGTAGCATGGGGCACGGGTCACTTGCTGGAGGATTCTCTGCTCCTTGAGGTCTTTAAACTACAATTTGAGGACTTCAATAGCACAGATATAGGTGTGAGGTTTTTTTTTTTGTAGGAGTGGTGGGTGAAATTCTGTGGCCTGCGTTGTGCAGGAGGTCAGACTAGATGATCATAATGGTCCCTTCTGACCTAAATATCTATGAATCTATGAATCTATGAACCAACAAGAGTTCAGAGAGTCAGGGTCAGCAGAAAGAAAAATCAAATTTCCCTGCATAAATATATTGCCCAGCAATAAAATAAGAATTTGCATTTAAAAAAAATTGTAAAAGAGCAGTTGGGCTCAGTCCAAAGGGTCCTCCAAAGTACTGAGGTCTCTGGCCTTGATCCAGTGAAGCACTCATGCTCATGCCTAACTTTAAGTATGTGAGTAACCCTGTTGACTTCAGTGGAACTCAGGGGGTACTCAACACGTGCATGTTTAAAGATAAGTGTGCGTACGAGTGCTTTGCAGGATCCCGGCCCAGAACGTTCAACAACTTGAAGGACTGTTGCCAAAGACCACATATCTGCACTGCAGTCCATGCAGGCAAACTCCTGGGTTCACATAGAGTCGTAAGGAAGTCAGTGAGACTCCATGTGGGAGCTAGAGTCCACCTGCCTAGAGCTCGTTGGCATATTGGGGCCTAATACTTCTATGCAAAAATTTAAAACAATAGAACAAATATAAAACACAGAAACAAGAAGCAGTGATGCCTATATATTACATCATACAATATTACAATATCCAAATCTACAAAAGTCAACCCTTCTTTTACTTATATTCTTCTGACACTGAAAGATGCATGTCAATTAGCAATATGCATTAGTCTGGAGCATGGATAAAAAGCTCCTTCTAGTTGTAAGATTTCTATATGACAATTATATTTACAACAACTTGGCAGAACATGGGGTTAACAGGTATGCACTGCAAATGCATTTTGTCAGCAAGAGACTTTATGGCTTTCAAGTAATAAATCATAAAAAACTTTTCCTATTTCTAAACATTTTCAGATAAGGGAGTTGGGAATCAAATCAATTTAGGTTTCTATACACAGGTTCCAATCTTTCTAACCAGGGACAAACATGCTGTCCTTGTCAAATCATTTCAACGTGAACCAACTGAAAATTTATTATCTTATAAAGACCATCTATGTCTTTTCCCAGCATTCTTCGAAGAATGCATTGAGATGTGCACACTGGCCGCAATTTTATTTAGACAAGGGGAAAAAACAATTGCTTGCTTTGTAAGTCCAGAAAGAAGTTGCAATAGTTTCACCATTAGTCACATTATATTTAATAAAGTGTTTGCTAGTGATTCCACACTAAAATACTGCCATTACACTCGTACACAGACAGTTGCAGTTACATGCTTATTCTCTAAGCATTTATTATACTGAAGTATTCTTAATTAGAACTATGCTGTAGATATACAGTGTATGTATACACATATTATGCAGGGCCCAATACTGATGGTTTTACACTCATAACTACATTGATTTCAGTGGAGTTTCCCCTGTTGTGTAGATAGAACCAAGGTGAAAGTGCCTCAAATACAGTGGGGCCCTCAGCTCCCATTCACTTCAGGACACACAAAACATCACCGGATCGGGCCCTTTCTGCAGCAATGTCCAATTAGCATATTAATGCTGAGCTGAGGAGATGCTGATAGGATCACAGGGGCGGACCTATGTTAAATAGCTTTTCTGAGTTTTTCAAGCTAAGCTTATTTCCTGGTACAAAGTGTCATTGCACATGTTTTTCAGAAGCAATGACAAGAAGAAGAAAAAAAAAAAACCATCACAGGAAAGGAGAAGTCGAGCAGAAATATTCTTAATGACATTTCATTTAATCAAGCTGTTTACAAAGAACCACCCAAGAAGGTGATGGCTGCATAGTTCCAGAGTATTACACATCCATCCTCCATAACATACAGCAGTACACAAAGATAAATGAGATCCACTAAGCAAAACCATCACTATCATTAAAATAACCATGAAGTAATGCTGAAGTGGACACTGCTGGCTCACAGCTCATTGCAAAATACTGGATCATAGGCAAAAGTGATGTTATTTTTTCTTCAATTAGTTAATGAATGGGAAGTTTTGATTGATGGCAAGCTGTAGGCTTCATTTTCAGTCAGAGGTGGTCCAAGTGATTATTCAAATACTGACACCAATACTTGTGGAAATGGAGTTTCAGTGATTAATTATAAAATATGACTGCTACTATTCTATATTAATTACCCATTATTGACTAGAATCTCCAAATAACCTTTAATAATTCAGTAGCATCTTCTTGTACAGTTTTAGCTAACCTGAGTGGCACTTTATCAATAATAAATACAAACTTATTTTGCAATATTACTTTGTGGAGCATTTTTCTGCTAGCTTTCCAAACATTAAGTCAACAGTAACAACATGGGCATAATAAAATCAAAGTCAGAGATTCAGATATTCATTTTTGCCACTGTACTTAGCCTTCACTTGGAAAAACATCTGACAAGTCATCTCTCTCCCCCTGCTCCCAGTTTGACAGCTTTTGACTTCAATGGTATATGTATCTCAACACGGAATGGAACACCATTACCGCTATTTTACATTTTGCACTTGCTCACACAAATACTCACAAGTATTCATGCTGAAATGGCCTGCGCTTTCCTCCAGTCAGGAAACTAAAGCAATACCATATTATCTGGCCAAACACCATCTCCACTGATGGAATGCCCTTTTATAATGTAATTGAAAAGCATGAAATAAACCACCTTTTCCAGAAAGGTCCAGGCCAGGCCCTAAGCTTCATTAGAAATTAAATTCCTAAGAAATCCTACAGGGCAGGCATCCTCCTAAGCTGCGGTGTTTCCAAGGGTTCGTCCACACAGTTTCTTTACTGCTTTAACTATACTTTTGAACCCCATATAGTTCAGTTGGTACAACACTCTAGTGTGGACACAGTTATATCCAGTATCAAGCTTATATCAGTACAGCTTATTCTCCCAAATTCACAGGAATAAGCTTCACTAGTATTACTCCATCTAGTCATATAGGTGGTTGCACTGACTTAACTATTTTGGTTAATAAAAGATCGCACCCATAACCGAAAAAAAAAGTCAGTTCGAAACTGCATGTAGTCCGGGCTTAAGTGTGCAACTGCGGGGTGAGGGGCATCCCATCACCTCAGGAGCTGTACAGGACAAACACGGTGCTAGATCTAGGGGAGAGAGCTTGAAAACAAACAATTAGAGCCAATTAGGTCACATCCATGAAGCCAAGTTAGGAGGTCCACTACATGTGTGTCTTTTCCAAGCTTTAAGTACCCTTTAGGTTATGTAGCTTCTGAAATGTCATTTTCATGTTCCTAGTTTGGCACTGGAAAAAAAAGAAAAAAAAACCTTAACATGTTTTTGCAATCGTCTCAAATCTGGTCCCAAGATATACAGTATTCTAATAAGCACCATTTAAAATTGGTCATACAAACTATTTGATAATCAAGACACAGCAGAAAAGCATTAGAAGAATTTTCTAACTATGCATAATACCTACTTACTTATATCCCATGAAACCTTGTAATGTGATCTTAAAAAACAAAAAACAAACAAAAGAGACAATGATCTAAGTTCATATGATATGCCAAATTTGCAGCTGCCAGGACTGGAAGGGGGAGGGGCCTTTTACAGTGAGTGCTTACAGTTGGGGTTATAATAAAAGCAGGGTCCCATAACTTAGTCAGGAGCTATTAAAAACAAAAAAACCCTTGACTAGGTATTTTAAAGTTCTCTCCACTTTATGGCTCAGGAACAGATACTCACTTAATTTAACTAATTTGCTTGTTTTCATAATTTCAGCTGTGACTGTTTTTCCAAGGGATAATGCTTATTTCTAACAGCATCCACAAACTAAAAGGCAATAGACTCCTGACTAAAGACTGAAGTATTTCAGATTGAGGAAAACAAAAACAAGAAAGGTTTTACTTTTTGATAAATGTAATGTTTTAAAGGAATGCAGATTGGATAATAAGCACTGAGTTGTAATAAAGGTTCAGAATAATCACATCTGAAGAAACAGTTCATAGCACATATGTTTAGAGAATTTAGCCTTTTTCTTAGTAAGTTGAGAACAGATTACAATTTTCTCTAGTCTATTGGCTATTCCAAAGTTATTAGCTGAATACTTCATGAAACAGTTATTTATCTGAAGACTCTTCATGAGCATTTAATTATGAGTATTGGATATACAAAATTAAAGATTGCATTAGTTAGGTTTGAAGAATCACATGATATTATATTCCCTGATTTGATCAATGGTAACTTAAGTTTCTAAATCTGATTGCAAATACTTGCATTTTTAAGTTCAAAATTCACCTTCTGCAGACTCTTTAAAATGTGCTCAATTCACAAATTCAGATAACATTCTGCCCCCTAATTTGTTCACAAAAACATTTGTAGAAAGTGAGTACATCAGTTACAAAACCAGTCAGAGTTAACCTATTTTTTTTTTTAATCTGAGTGACTATTAATGGAAGTTGTTCTGTGGTACACTCACAGTTCTAATAGCCATAGTCAGCTACTCATCTCTGCTAACCAGATCTCTCAGTTCTAGGGCTAAGTAATTAATTAAATTAATCTAAACTTTTTTCTGTTTGTGGTCAATTAACAAACAAGTCTAGAATTTTCTTATAATCTAGTCACTATGAGAAAGATTTCACAGAAAACTTTCTGCAGGTTATTCTTAGTCTGTTGACGGTGAACATTTAAACAAGACTATTTTATCTTCAAAATTCAGTGTGTGTAGGTTTGTTTTGATTTGACAAAGGTCACATGGAATTGTTTTGGTTCCACAGTTGGATGAGCATTACTCACTTTTCATTAAATACTAGAAATATAAAAATACTGAATCAGACTCCATGGTCCATCATATCACCAATAGTGGCCAGAACCAAGTGCTTCAGAGAATGGTGCAAGAACTGTGCAACAGAAAATTCTGGAATAACTTCTCTAGGGGCAATTTACCTGAACCACCAATAGAAAGACATTGACTTATGCTTTGACGCATGAAGGAGTACTGTCTAATATTTGCAACACATACACATACACACCCCACACACCATTTCTGAGAACATTTGTGCATCAGTGATTTTGTTTACCAGAACAGCATTTCCAAAATTGTGGAGTTTTGCAGGGGATTTTTGTTGTAGTTTTAGCAGCCCCCTGAATTTCTTTGTGCTGATTAAATGGCTTATCTCAACTTGGGCCCACAATCCTGCAGACACTTAAGTATGTGCTTAACTTTACTACCATTAGTAGTAGAACCACTGAGTGAGTTCCTTGAGTGGCAGTAGTCACTGTAGTAAAGTAAAGCATATGCTAAAATGTTTGCAGGCTGTGTATATCTTCTGTGTGCCCACTTTGCTCACAGGATACAACCCACATTTTCAGAAATGCTGCACTGATATGTTCACAGTAAATTAAATCAGTTGCAACAGAAGCAAAATTTAATTGAAGCTAATATTCCTAAATTTGAGACATTCACTCTGCTCTTCTCAATGTCCATTTTATACAACATACATTAGACAGACTATTTGTTTTCTTATATAGACAGACTCACTGCTTTGCATTTTATGTTGGAATATCAGAAGAGGAGAGATATAATACATCCTTTCAGAAGATGTTACTACAGATACAGCTTTAAAAGTTTGAAACTTGCCCTCACCTACAGTACTGTAGCTAATAAAAATGAGCTTGTACACATAAGTATTAGGTGACTTTCCCAGACACTGTATTTAGCACCATGTGGCTGTGTTCTAAGAGTATCATCAAGTCCTAAGTGTTCAGAGTAATGTCCAAGACCATTCCTTTTATTTTATAAAAATAAGGATCTAATAGATACCAATGCGTAAAGCATGCATAAGTAAAAAAAATGTAAGGTAGTGAATAAAGTGTACAAAAAGGATAATATTGTCAAACACACTTATTTTTAAAGTAATTATGCAAGCAACATGGGTTTCAATCATACAGGGATTCATCTATATAGAACAACTTGCAGGATGAGGGCCATGATCCTCATCTAAAGATGTTGTACACAGAACTGGGCACACCAAGTCAGAAACCTAGTTAAAAAGTTCTTTAGAATTTTGAGCTCAGGAATCTAATTTTTGTAGCTACTCAAGTACACTATCATAATAAAATAAATACAGTATATATAATGTCAGTGTATGAGTACATATTGTATTTTTCCCCAGAGAGCCTGAAAAATACATATTAGCTACTTGATCTTCATTTTCACAGTTTATCTTGTCACTAGAAAGCATTCAAGCTACAGATTTGTATGGTACAGTTTTGTTTTAGTCCTATAGTATTGATTTTTCTATGTAAAAATGTTTGAAGCCAATTTAAGTAGTCCTTAAAAAATCTGTAATAAAAAGTCTTTGTGTAAAAAGCATACAAAACTCAAAAAAAAAACTAAAAAAAAAAAAACAGAAAGTAAAATAAAGCCAGCTTCTAGATGACAGTTAAATCAACAGATCTAGATATCACCAAGGGATACATTGATTTGCAAAAGCTATAGACAGCTCTTTACATTTAGAGCCTGAACAGCCTAATTAAAGAAGACTGTCAAAAAATGATCTGCAATGCTTTTCTAAAACAAAACAGGCTACCTAAAGCAACACTTGTTGAAAAATAATCACGTTTAGCACAGAAAATATCTAATTTAAGTCTCCAATAGCTGTTATTCTGCCATTTTGTGCAGAATTTCCTTTAGCCCCATTGTGTAAACCCCTGCCCCCAAAGAACAAAAGAAATAGGATAATTTGGTTTCCATTTCCTTTGTAGATGGAACCATGTTTAGTATAACTGAGTTCTGATACATAGCTCACTACAACCCCCTATTCAGGGATGCACTTACACGCAAGCTTAACATGGGACTTAAGATTCTTTTCTGAATTGGGAGGCTTTCCTGATTTGAATCTCATACAACTGGTTGGAGGTCTGCAAGGCACCGAGAATTTAATCTAATTCTTTGTGGATGTGAATTTGACCTTTGCTAGTCCACTGCCTGTAGCCTTTCACCTTGCTATGTCAGCCCTAGAGTTCTTGTCCATCGTCCCCCCCGCCTCCTCAGCCCTGTCACACCTATCACATGCAGACCTTGGAGGAAACTGCTGCTATATTATTTTAGCCATACTAGACTTACCTAAGTAGTCTCCTCATTTCAGATCTTGTTCGAGGTAATTCTCTAAACATTTCATTGGACTTTTCCATTTTGGATAAGTAGCTGCATGTAGCAGCTGACACAAGCATTTAGCAATTGAGTACACATGGAGACTTGTGCCCATTTGCCATGGCTAATGAAAATGTCCTTTTGCTTCTTAGTTATGCATGCTGAAATGCCCTATAGGATGGCTGGAATGCTCAGCAAACTGAGTTTCGAAGCACTTCTTGTAATATGGGGCACTTCACGTAATATGGGGCACTTCACATAGGGATCCTCTCTCATAGCGAGACCTGGGATACAAGATAACTGAGAATCCGTTCCCATCTATATTGAAGGGCAACTACGCTGCAGCTTCATATTTGTGCCTTGCTCACTGTCAGGCACAAAACATGTTCCCCACACAATTAGGAACTGGGAGGTAGCTGTGCATGTGAACTCTGGTGGAGTCATTCTTGTTACAACCTGGTTACGTGCATTATAGCATAATGATGCACTGGAGACTAGCTCTTTCAAGGAAAATCTGTACTCCCTGTTTATATTGCATTTGCCACACAATTTACAATCATTTGTATTACAGTAGTGCCTAAAGGCCCCAGAGAAAAAGCAGGGCTTCTATTATGCAAGGCCCTGTACAAAAAGAAGAAGAGGCAGTCTGGCTTGAAGAGTTTACAGTCTAAGTTACCGTGTATGTCTCCAAACATACTGTCACCCTGCAATGATTTTAGCCCTATATCATTGCACTCAAAAGCAGTCACCTTCTGCATTACAGCCATATATATTCTCCATGCTGGGAAATTTTAGAAAGATCTCCTGCTACCGGCTCATTGAGAAGATCAACAAAGTGCCAGAATTGTAAGCACTGTGTCATAGGCTTGCATTAAGCCACAGCACCAGATCCCAAGACTTATTACCTGAGGTAGCCTGCCATTATCCTCAATAAGAGCACACTCATCATGACCCATCAGGTCTTTATTGATTTAGACCCTGATCTTGCATTGACAGCTGGTGTAACACCGACAGACCCCGGTCGGGATCAAACCTGGGACCTCTGGATCTTCGTGCGTGAGCCGCATGAGCTAAAAGCCAACTGACTGTTAGCTAAGGCTGTAGAGCAGACTCATTTTAACTCTCTCTTTAAGTGGTCTCAGTGCCACCGGATGGGACAGAACACCACACCCAGACGGTGTGTGGGTTACATTAGCACAGCCCCTGCGTGCATGAAGCACTCTATTGGTCTCAGAGAGGGCAAGTATGAGTGCAGGAGTCCTGGCACAATTCCCAGTGCAGGATCAGGGCTATTTCATCTCCCTGAAAAAAGAAAATACAGTACTCTGCAATTCCTAGTACTATAATTAAGCAAGTTACATCTAAACAAATAGCTAAGTTTGGGTAACTGGTGTATCCTTCAACTGCCATCCCATCCTCTTCAGCATTCCAAGCCTCTTGCTGCTGGAGAAGTAAGCTCCTAAATTTATCAGTAGGTAAACAGTCCTGCTGTCTTGCTTCCTTGACCTCCACAGTGTATATCCTGCATAAACAGGGGAGGGGGGGTGGGGGGGGAGAAGAGAAATGTGAAAGAAGGGGGGAAAATATAAGCCAACCCTTGCCCTTATCAGGGTGGAAGTCAGGATAGTTCACAGGAGGATTGTGACCCACAGTTGTAACAGCATAAATGCTGGAAGCAATATGCAAAAGAAATCTCAATAGTAGCTCTTGTAAAGGGAATGCTCTCTAAGCAATAAAAACATTTTTTTCCAAAAGTACATTTGTTTATATTACAAAGTGTCTCCTCTCCCAGTCTTCTACACACTGCTACCCCTACAGCACAGTCACAGTCTAGTAGAAGATTAATATTTCAGAACTTGTCATGGGCAGTTTCACTTGACTCTGTCACTGCCTATGTCTGACAAGCTATTTATCATGCTGCTAAGTGTCAGCCTTACATTATCCCTGCTGTTATGACAGCAACATTATTCATCAGGATTACAGCCTCAGTACAAGGCTGCTAACAGCGGCTACCTTCTTCTTCTGGGCTTATTGATTTGCACTATTTCTATTACAAAAAAGGGCTATGCACATGACTGTTCACATCTTGCATGTTGATACTTAACAAGAGAACAAAATATAAAACTTTTTTTCTTCTTTTTTTAAAGTACAGCTCCCACGGTTACAACATGCCATTTCCAAAACAGCAGCATTCACTCCAACTGGGGGCACATTTGCAAATGAGAATGCAGGAGAACATTGTTCACATTATTGATCATAGTGCACAGGCACCCAACGTTGAAGAACGTTGCTTGACAATTTCTCAAGACGAATCGATCTGCATTTGTTTTAACTAAGTCTCCCTTCCATATCCACTGCAGTTAAATGACAATAAAAATCAAGAATTATTTATTGAGATGTGCAGTGTTATTCACAGCTACCTCAACTAGTCAGTGTATTCACTCAATGTCGTGGGCCCTCAAAAATCAAGTTCTGCTCAATGACCTGTTTTAAGAAACTAATTCAATGAGTACAGATAAGGGCTGGTTGAAGGTTGTGTGGCCTTTTCTTTTTTAATAGAAAATTCTCTTCCCTAGTCCAAATCTGGCTCCATCCCCGCCATCTCAACCCTCAACAAATGTTCTACGGAAAAAGCGTTAAGGAAAAAACTCAAAACAAATTAAAAGGCTCTAGGCATGCTGTTTTGTTCTGAGTTTCCAAAGTTTCACATTCAAAAATAATAATAAATAATAATAATAATAATAATCTCAAGTACAGATACATCCAAACAATGATATTTGTTGGCTACCTCTGTAAAGCCCCCACACTCCAAAACACTGGAAGAAGTCAGTGCGGTCAATGAAGATTTACAATGCATGAGCCAATGTCAAGGTTCCTCCCCCACTCTGAACTCTAGGGTACAGATGTGGGGACCTGCATGAAAAAACCTCCTAAGCTTATCTTTACCAGCTTAGGTCAAAACTTCCCCAAGGTACAAAATATTTCCCCCCGTTGTCCTTGGACTGGCCGCTACCACCACCAAACTAATACTGGTTACTGGGGAAGAGCTGTTTGGACGCGTCTTTCCCCCCAAAATACTTCCCAAAACCCTGCACCCCACTTCCTGGACAAGGTTTGGTAAAAAGCCTCACCAATTTGCCTAGGTGACTACAGACCCAGACCCTTGGATCTTAAGAACAATGAACAATCCTCCCAACACTTGCACCCCCCCTTTCCTGGGAAATGTTGGATAAAAAGCCTCACCAATTTGCATAGGTGACCACAGACCCAAACCCTTGGATCTGAGAACAATGAAAAAGCATTCAGTTTTTTACAAGAAGACTTTTAATAAAAAATAGAAGTAAATAGAAATAAAGAAATCCCCCCTGTAAAATCAGGATGGTAGATATCTTACAGGGTAATTAGATTCAAAAACATAGAGAACCCCTCTAGGCAAAACCTTAAGTTACAAAAAAGATACACAGACAGAAATAGTTATTCTATTCAGCACAATTCTTTTCTCAGCCATTTAAAGAAATCATAATCTAACACATACCTAGCTAGATTACTTACTAAAAGTTCTAAGACTCCATTCCTGGTCTATCCCCGGCCAAGACGACTACAGACAGACACAGACCCTTTGTTTCTCTCCCTCCTCCCAGCTTTTGAAAGTATCTTGTCTCCTCATTGGTCATTTTGATCAGGTGCCAGCGAGGTTACCTTTAGCTTCTTAACCCTTTACAGGTGAGAGGAGCTTTCCCCTGGCCAGGAGGGATTTCAAAGGGGTTTACCCTTCCCTTTATATTTATGACAACCCTCAACAAATGTTCTACGGAAAAAGCGTTAAGGAAAAAACTCAAAACAAATTAAAAGGCTCTAGGCATGCTGCTTTGTTCTGAGTTTCCAAAGTTTCACATTCAAAAATAAAATAATAATAATAATAATAATCTCAAGTATAGATACATCCAAACAATGATATTTGTTGGCTACCTCTGTAAAGCCCCCACACTCCAAAACACTGGAAGAAGTCAGTGCGGTCAATGAAGATTTACAATGCATGAGCCATTAATAGAAAAGGGTTTGGTTACTTTAAACAGACTTTACAACCTCTTGTCTCACCAATGTTTTCACAGGCTAACATACTTTGTGGGTTTTCATACTATAGCATTATACTAGACATTTCATTGAGCAGACACTAGCCCCATTCACAATTAGGGATGAATATTCAGAAAATGTTGTCAAGTATTTCTAAAATTTTGAAAATTCATTCTAATATACAAGAATATCACTATCTATTGTGAATTTATAGTAGCAAAGATACAAGTTCCTGGAGCCTTGCTAAGCATTTCAGCTTTCATTTAATAAAGTAAGTTTCTATCCCTCACGGTTGCATAGAAAAGCTTGAAAATGAGAACTCTAAAGACTCAATACTAGAAAACAAATATATGCCAAATTTATTATTTAAAAAAAAAATCTCATGATTTTTGGGGCTTTAACTCATGAGGTTTGAATGCTTGAGGCTGGTAGTATTGACTTCATTCTTACATTTGTAAAGCAGTTTCTTATATTTCTACCTGAAGTATTGATCCAGCAAAGGATCCTGCTAATGTAACCCCTTCAATAGCACTCCATGTGGGATAGCTCCTTTCCCCTCCTACTACCTACCTGACAAAAGACCTCTTCAAAATGACTCCACTGCAACATCCTGCCCCTTACTCAACAGATACAGATCAAAATGAAGTTCTAACCCCTCCCATATTCAAGACTATAACATTATCAAATCTAACCATCACCATGCAGTCCTCCTCTTTCTAGCATTCCTCCATACTTACTAGCCTGGTGCTATAGAGCAGAGACATTATACTTAACTTGTTTTCCCCTCTCAATATGAAGTGGAGACCACTCATCCTATATGACCACTCTCTTCCCCCTTCCGTCCCCAGTCTAGTAGCAGGTACCAATTTTAGATACAGACCAGAATGCCTCATTTTCCAAAACAAGCCTATAACCTTAACTATCCGACATCATGCATCCTATGGTGGATTATAATAGATGTGGAGGCAGAGATAGAGGACCAGATCTTTAGCACAAAGATTTTCAGGAGGCCCAGATTCAGCAAGGAATTTTGACTCATGCTTCACTTTACATGTGTGAGTAGTCCCAAGGGGACTCATTGGGCATGTGCCTCAACATTTTGCCTTATTTCTGAATCTTCACTTTAAAGTCTTTGATACGTTTTCCTTTCTAGATTTAAGAATTTAGAATCTCCTTGTTTTCAGATACTTTGTTTTAACCACAAAATTTCACTAGAGATTTTGGCTGAAGTAGTTACATATTCAACTTTATTCTGTTTAAGAGTAAATATTTAGCAATCTAAAGTAGAAGTTACTACTACAGTTTTCCTTTAAGAGTTTTTCCAATAAACAAAAATCAAGGGTGTTTATTTTAAAATCAAAAACTAAGCTGCAGAACCTAGTTTTCAAGAAAATGTTGTCCAAATCTTATACACATCAAAAAGTCAACAGATAAGGCCCATATAATGATAAGTATGTGCCTACTACTGATTTGAGTGAACAAATGAGCTCTCTGGGCCTCTTATAAAGAAGTTCACACTGGAAAATTTCAGAGGATCATTGGGACTGAATTTCGAGGTCCAGGTCTTGCAACATTTACTCACATATATAATGTTACTCACATCCTTCAGTGTTCGAGAGATCAGGACCTCTAATATTGAAAAAGATGTTCATAGTTCCTGTGGTGTCAGTATATCAAGTTACTGGTCTTTGGGTGTCTATGGTGAAATAGTCTTGTATAAAGGAACTTGCAAAATGTTGCTGGTGCCCAAAATGAAAGTGTTGCTGTCAATTCTGGTATTCTGCAGAAATTATTTTGAAATACAAGTACATAAAATTATATTTTAAATTTAATTTTGAAATTGACTCGAACAGCTAGACTCAGTCATTTAAGAAAACAGAAAATCACAGCAAAAGTAATATTTCCCCAAATAGTCTGCCCCTTTCAATGTGTCTATTTACTTTAGATGCACTGATGATTACATTCAGCTACGTTATCTGTTTATGAGCGCTTTTAACTTTGAAGGCTGCAGCAAGTGTCAATCTTTATATTATTGAAGGACAATTAGGCAAACCATGTAATTGTATTGTCACTTATTAATTTCAAGCTCCAGTGTCATAAATTATATGCCTTAATTAGTACTGCATGTCAATTACAATCTGGAAATTTGAATGAGAAAGAGGTTAACAAGAATACATAATTAAAAGAAAACAGTGAATAATGGCATGGCTGAACAGTTCATAAAATTAGGTAAGAAAACTGGTGCTGTGTCAGCTTGTAGGTGCCAAGATAAAGAGGTTTAATAAAATACACTCAAGAAGCAGGAAGTCAGAGAATAAGACAAAATTGCAGCTCTGAAGCTTGGTTTAGATGGCCAACAAAACATAGGAAGAAGATATCTGAAGAAAACTGGGGGAGGGACTGTTACTTCCTACTTACCAAAATTCACAGAGAAAGGGATAGCAAAGGATAATAAATACTCTGGACCCAATTCAGCAGTATATTACAGGCCCCTAGCACCTCCACCAACTGTATTGGCATAAAGGGGCCACAAAGCTGGCTTTAAGGAATTTCCTTAGCATAGAGGCATTCCTTGGATGGCATAGTACCAGTGTAGAAGCTATGCCTCACCCTTGACATAAGGTGGTGTGTCAGACACAACTGCACTCTGGCTAGTCCCAACTGCCAGAATTGCCCCTTGGAACCATAGACAGATGGGAACAAGTTATGGTAGCCTTGAGGTTCTAGTGGTTTAGACAGAGGCTGAAATGAGCCCTTAGTCCTGCTTCTGGTTCCATGCATATAGTTTTGGGTGGTAGAACAGGGAGAGGCAGCACAATAGGTGTATCAAGGATCTGCTTGAATGAGGGATTTAAAAAAAAATAAAACCCCACAAAGGATTCCTAGGTAAAGCTTATATATAAAGGAAGCTCAATAAGTCAACAACTGAATTACAGAGGTGATAATTAGGTAATGCAACAAACAGCATTAAACATTGCAGAGGGAACAACAAAAGGTGTGATTACTAAATCAGTCAATGGAAAAATGGGTCCAGAAGAGGAACATTTTCATATACATGCATGAAGTCAGGCAAACAGAAAATGTGAGAGTTTGTGATAAACTGGCTGCTCTTTTTCATCCATAATAGGAGTCTCATAAGCCCGCTGATAGAGAGTATAGACACAGAAGTCAGGTGAAATGATATGGGAAAAAGTGGGCATGGAGCATTAAACACTAAGTACTCTAAAGTATTCTCTGAATCTATAAGTGCAGGACTGTTGAGTCTCCCCTGCTTCCCCATAAGGGTGTGTCTCCTACAAGGAAAAGGATACTAGCAGTAGGATCTACAGCTACATCACAATGAATTTATGCCTAATAGCATGGTGTACAAAGACCCACTGTTATTCAGTCATCTCCTGCTGTTTATGTCCTCTCACTTACCCTGAGTATGAGAGTCTGACGCACTCTGGGAGCTGCTAGGCAGAGAATGCAGTTCCCACCATTTTCTGACCCCTCTGCAGTTTTATTTTTTGGTCAGTTATAACTATAAGAAGAGTTCCTGAAGGAGGAGAACAGGAGCTCCAATCTTTCCCCTCTCCAAGGCACATAAACTACACAGATATCCATGGATTAAAATTTGGGGCTCCCTAATTATTTAGGGAAGGGTAAACAGCAGATTCTCCCCCATCCCCCACAACGATGTCAGCATCCCACCCCTTAGCCAACAAATTCCCCAGGGGGCAAGAAACATCAGAGCCTTGTATCCATCTATCTCCTACCTGCAGATATTTGAGGCATAATAAAGGAGAGTTTTAAAGCACCGGAGAGCAAACAGCATGTATTAAAATATGCCTTAGCCTATAACCTAAGTGCCTACTGAGCTTCTTCATGGGCTTGGAGAAGGTAGTGTAGGAGAAACCAGAGGAGCCCAGAAAGCTCTCACCTTCTGTAACTCCACACCATACCCATGGAGTGTGTGTATATGAAGCAGGGGTAAAGGAGGAGCTAGAGTAGCTGAGCTCTTTCCTGTAGTGGGTATACACAATTACCAAACAGATTGCATATAAAAGACATGAACTTGCACTATCCCTCATTTCTTTACATTTTTACTATTTTGCTACAGCACCCTATCTTTTCGACCCTACCCAGAAGGAAAAGAAAATCATCTCCCTACATAATCTAATTGATTGACTGAGTGGTACAACACATCTGCTACAGCTAAGAGAGTATAGTACAATCTCCCAGTGAAGATGAACTTACCTAATAAGAAAATCAGTGGGGTTTTTTTCCTGTAGTTCAATGCAGAGCAAAGCTGACTCTGTTAGCTATTTCCTACCAGCAGGCTGCTTTTAGACTTCCCCGAACACAGCTGTGGCTACTCTTTGGAGTCACAGGTGCAGCAATAACTAGCCAGTCAGAACCGAGGCAGCGTGCGTATTATGCTGTAAAAGCCAGGGGGTAAAAAGCTGTGGCTTACCTCAGACAGGACTTCTAAAAAGGCTAGGTAGTGGAATTATGGTTCTAACAATAAACACAGTTAATACTCAAAAACTGATCCTTTAGGGTCTGGTTATGTTGTGAGTTTTTGTAATTCCACGTTTGTTTCTCTTGTAGCTGAAGGGTTCAGATATTCTACCTTAATTGAGACATCATTTTGTAAGCCTATCCTAGTCACTCAGCCAAAGGTGCTTAGCACCTCTTGGAAGGAGACCCTAAATACTCTCAAAAAGAAAAGGAGTACTTGTGGCACCTTAGAGACTAACAAATTTATTTGAGCATAAGCTTTCGTGAGCTACAGCTCACTTCATCGGATGCATCTGATGAAATGAGCTGTAGCTCACAAAAGCTTATGCTCAAATAAATTTGTTAGTCTTAAGGTGCCACAAGTACTCCTTTTCTTTTTGCGAATACAAACTAACACGGCTGCTACTCTAAAACCTAAATACTCTCAGAAGATCTAAGTTATTAATACCTAATTTAAATTCTCTTATGTGTAGGAGGAAGAAAGTAAAACAAAACATTATGATATAGTGTAATCTATGAGCCCTTTAGGGCCGGGCCTGTCCCTTCCTCTCTCTATATACCACACATACATAATCATAGTGGAACAGTCATTGGGAGAGAGAGAGAAAGAGAGAGAGAGAGAGAGATTTTGTAGTCCAGTGGTTAGGATACCCACCTAATACGTGGGAACCCATCCCTCTCCCAGCCCCAGCCCCCTCTCTTACCCCTCCAAGCCAGGCCTGGTGGCATGGGAATCAGCCAGGTAATCTTTTACATGGCTGGGGTATGTTCAGTCTTTGCTGGTTCCCCATTGGTGTATCCCCTATGAGGAGCTACAGATACCTGGCCACTTCCAGTGTCACCAAACCTGACTCCTTCTTTCCTGTATTCCTCTCCTTTCTTCCTTCCTTTTGTCTCCCCACTTGCTCTTTGTCTCCTTTACAATCTCCTCTCTCTGTCTCTTTCCTTTTTCTTTGTCCCTTTTTAATTTTGAGTAACTTACTTTTAGTTGTTTTCTAGTGGCCCAGTGGCCTCTAAACTCTCTATTGTCTGACATCTTTGAGGTGCAGGGATACCCATTATGTCCGTCTCAGACTCTGAATGCAGTTAAAAGGCTTCTAGGCCCCAGTTCAGCAAAGCATGCGTTTACATTTAAAAGATGTGTGTACGTTCCAGTGAAGGGACAAACTTAAGCAAGTGCTTGTGCTTTGCTGAACTGGGACCTTAGAAGTAGTAGGAATGACAGGAGATTTTTTTGTAGCAAACACTGACATCTTGTAATCCCTGCAATCATTTTTTCCCCTAAGCATCTAAAGTAATTGTGCTAAATGCATTCTTAGCCTTTAATGTAACCAGCTGGCTTTTAAAATCACAACTCTTTCTTTTTTGTGAGCAGTCATACCCTCTCACCACCTAACCTTTCAATTTTTCACCTTTATTTTCCTGACATTCTCATCCCTTCCACTTGGCTTAAACATTTGCTCTCCAGTAAATAAAATGACAATGAGCTTTTAGGTTTTAAGTGTTTTCCACATGTAGAAATGTTGACATATGGTATAACTACTTATAATATATTTGTGACTATAAATATTTTAACAATCAACCTTTCAGCAAAATAGCATAAACTACTGGAAGTAATTCAGCGAGTACACTAAGTGACTATAGTCTAAATTTTATTTCATACCATCCAAATATCTTAAAGAAGAAACTCCTGTATTAATTCTACAACTGCAAATTATATTTCTGATGCACTATTTTAATTTATTGATGCTGCATATTCTATGCAAGTACTGTATGAACATAAGTATTTATATGAGACACCGTATTCCCTTATTTCAGTTAGTTTATTTTTTCCCTGCACCTACTTTATATCTAAAAATTTGAACACTTTAACACACTAAATTACAGTTTGCAGAGACAATGTATCTCTCATCAGACTTTCCCCTATGAGGTGCTGAGTACTTCCTCTGTAGTACTGAGCACCTGCAACTCTCATCGAGGTGTGTGGGAGTTCTGGATGCTCAGCACTTTGCAGGATTGATCTCAATAATACTATGAGATACCAGCTGTTATTTAATATATATAGTATTGTATGTAGGAGAGCCATTTTCAGTGCTCACTATGGTGAGAATAATTAAGAAGAAGCTTGTTTACTTGTCAGATTTTATGCATATTATTTAATGTTTTGTGTGTGCAAAATGTAGAGAGGGACGTCCACTTACTCTTCCTCCCAAAAGTGTTCTATGTTCTTTCTGCATTACTATAAAAGTGCAGCTCACATTAGTTTCACGCTGCTGCAAAATTATTACCTGCCTTAAGGAATAATAAAAACCATGGTGGAAACTCAGTTCTAGTACTTAATATTTGAAAAAAGGTACTGCTGCCCATATACCTGAGCCAGCCATGGTACCAACCACAGCCACTGGTAGTGTGGTGTTCTGGAAGCATCTTTATACTCTTCTTAGAGATGTATCTCTTCTCTGCAGTGGGAAGGTGAAATTTCCAGGCCAAGTAACATACCCGTGTTAGCTCTGCTCAAGTCAGTGCATTAAAACAGAAGAAAAGGAGTACTTGTGGCACCTTAGAGACTAACCAATTTATTTGAGCATAAGCTTTCGTGAGCCACAGCTCACTTCATCGGATGCATACTGTGGAAAGTGTAGAAGATCTTTTTATACACACAAAGCATGAAAAAATACCTCCCCCCACCTGACTCTCCTGCTGGTAATAGCTTATCTAAAGTGATCACTCTCCTTACAATGTGTATGATAATCAAGTTGGGCCATTTCCAGCACAAATTCAGGTTTTCTCCTCCCCCCGCCAACACACACACACACAAACCCACTCTCCTGTTGGTAATAGCTTATCTAAAGTGACCACTCTCCTTACAATGTGTATGATAATCAAGGTGGGCCATTTCCAGCACAAATCCAGGGTTTAACAAGAACGTCAGAAGAGGGAGGGGGGGTAGGAAAAAACAAGGGGAAATAGGTTACCTTGCATAATGACTTAGCCACTCCCAGTCTCTATTCAAGCCTAAGTTAATTGTATCCAATTTGCAAATGAATTCCAATTCAACAGTCTCTCGCTGGAGTCGAGATATGAAGTTTTTTTGTTGTAATATCGCAACTTTCATGTCTGTAATCGTGTGACCAGAGAAATTGAAGTGTTCTCTAACTGGTTTATGAATGTTATAATGCTTGACATCTGATTTGTGTCCATTTATTCTTTTACGTAGAGACTGTCCAGTTTGACCAATGTACATGGCAGAGGGGCATTGCTGGCACATGATGGCATATATCACATTGGTGGATGTGCAGGTAAACAAGCCTCTGATAGTGTGGCTGATGTTATTAGGCCCTGTGATGGTGTCCCCCATCCCACCATCAACCTCAGGCTGGTCCCGTCCACACAAGAGATCCACTTCCTGGACACTACAGTGCTAATAAACGATGGTCACATAAACACCACCCTATATCGGAATTCCTACCTACACGCCTCCAGCTTTCACCCTGACTACACCACACGATCCATTGTCTACAGCCAAGCTCTGCGATACAACCGCATTTGCTCCAACCCCTCAGACAGAGACAAACACCTACAAGATCTCTATTAAGCATTCTTACAACTACAATACCCACCTACGGCAGTGAAGAAACAGATTGATAGAGCCAGAAGAGTTCCCAGAAGTCACCTACTACAGGACAGGCCCAACAAAGAAAATAACAGAACGCCACTAGCCATCACCTTCAGCCCCCAACTAAAACCCCTCCAACGCATTATTAAGGATCTACAACCTATCCTGAAAGATGACCCAACACTCTCACAAATCTTGGGAGACAGGCCAGTCCTTGCCTACAGAGAGCCCCCCAACCTGAAGCAAATACTCACCAGCAACCACATACCACACAACAGAACCAATAACCCAGGAACATATCCTTGCAACAAAGCCCGTTGCCAACTGTGTCCACATATGTATTCGGGGGACACCATCACAGGGCCTAATAACATCAGCCACACTATCAGAGGCTCGTTCACCTGCACATCCACCAATGTGATATATGCCATCATGTGCCAGCAATGCCCCTCTGCCATGTACATTGGTCAGACTGGACAATCTATATGTAAAAGAATAAATGGACACAAATCAGATGTCAAGAATTATAACATTCATAAACCAGTCGGAGAACACTTCAATCTCTCTGGTCACGCGATTACAGACATGAAAGTTGCGATATTACAACAAAAAAACTTCAAATCCAGACTCCAGCGAGAGACTGTTGAATTGGAATTCATTTGCAAATTGGATACAATTAACTTAGGCTTGAATAGAGACTGGGAGTGGCTAAATCATTATGCAAGGTAACCTATTTCCCCTTGTTTTTTCCTATTTCCCCCCCCCCCCAGACGTTCTTGTTAAACCCTGGATTTGTGCTGGAAATGGCCCACCTTGATTATCATACACATTGTAAGGAGAGTGATCACTTTAGATAACCTATTACCAGTGGGAGAGTGGGGTGGGGGGAGGTATTTTTTCATGCTTTGTGTATATATAAAAAGATCTTCTATACTTTCCACAGTATGCATCCGATGAAGTGAGCTGTAGCTCACGAAAGCTTATGCTCAGATAAATTGGTTAGTCTCTAAGGTGCCACAAGTACTCCTTTTCTTTTTACGAATACAGACTAACACGGCTGTTACTCTAAAACAGAAGAGTAACCACTGCAGTGTGAGGGGCTAGCTGCTCTGAGTATGTACCTAGGGTCTGTGTTGGGGTCATACCTGGGGCTTCTCACTCTTCCCTCCAGTCGTGCCACCTGGGCTACACTTCTATTTTTAGCACACTAGCTCGACCAGAGCTAGTGCAGCTATGTCTCCTGAAAATTGTGCCTCCAGCCCCAGTGTAAATATACCATTGAGTGTGCATTCATCTCTCTTGCAATACTAGTGGTAGTGCTAGAATCATGGTCTCTTCCTACACTGTGTTACCAACTTTCATGATATTTGTTGCTTTTCTAAAAGCCCTAGATCCTGGAATCATGTGATTAGGTCAGAATCTCACCTTTCATTTAAAAAAAAAAAGTTTCTAGCCCTTGTGGCTGAGGAGAAAAGTTTGAAAACGTGACCGTTAAAGATTATAACACCATGAAAATGAAAATAGTTTTTAAAACCTCATGATTTTTAAGCTAATCCCATTATTTTTGGTGGCTTAACTCTTCTATTCTATTTAGGGTCTTATGCTGCACTCATCATAGTAGTATCTGAGCTCCTTCCAGTAGTTCATTAAGCAATGTGACTAACATCTGTCATGTGTTTGTTCTCTCATCATCTCCCCAGGATGTGGAGTGTTTTGTTCTGTAATTTTTTTATGTTTATATTAGCTAACACCTTTGTGTTGCTAGTGAATGCTGTTGGAAAAACATACTGTACTTTTTATTGGTAGGAGGGATTTTTAAAAATATTTTGATATAGACCATCTTCTTCTTCAAAGGACAAATCCAACTAGGGGAAGTCACACACACACACACACACAGACACCCTCAACACCAGGAGGGCTTCTTGGTGGGGGCCTTTGTCCATACCCTTCAGCAGGGACATTTGGAAGAAGTGGAGCAGGGCCAAATGCGGGAGTGTTCAGTTGCTGGGTAGTCAGGACAACTGGATCATGCCCCTACTACTAAGGGAGTGAGGTGATTGCAAGGCTGCATTTATGTGAACCTGAGAGGATGTGGTCTTTGCCAGTGGTGAGCACTATTAACCCAGCTGACTCGGGAACATCCACCATAGTGTTGTTACGTTAGTGGACTCCAAGTGCTATTGTAAAAGAAAACATGACCTTTATAACTGATGCTTGCAATGATTGTATTAATTGCAATTGGCCAATTTCTTAATTCCTTACTCAGGCAAAACTCCAACTGAAGTCAGTGAGAATGTAAGGACTAAGTAGAAAACGAGTGGAGATTTGAACATTTGGTCAGTTAGTTTACTTGAAATTGAGGTTGTTGAGGTTTTTTTTCATATTTCTGAAATTTTTTTCCCTCTCCTTCCCCCTTTTCTTGTTCACCTTCTACTGGAGGGCTGTATAGTACCACCAGCCTACCCACTCTACAAACCCAGATCAGCAGAAATAATATCCTACCTAAAGTCTGGGGTTTGGTAGTCCTTTTACCAGGGAACCAATACACATTTTCCTTAAAAGATTCTAATGTTCTTGCTAGATCTGTCGTCGCTCTGTTGAAAATATCACTGACACCTCTGAGACTAACAAGGTCAAGTGCTGTAAGATGGAAGCCTTTTGTACTGATGAACAGCTGAAGGGTGTGACATATGTTTTAGGACCCTAGCAGCTGGTTCAGTGAGAGCCTCTTGGGTCTCTTTTAATGATAAATCCAGGCCCAGCTACTTCATCTCAGAATGGAAATAGCAGTATGTTAACATTCATCCAAACCCTTGTGTCTGTCATTAACTCAGCCCTTCTACTGTAGTTACATGGCACAGCTCAGCTGACATATCACCTGTCCTCCCACCTAACGAAACAGTAGGGCAGGTTATGCATCAGTGCAGCATTTAAATGCCACTTGACTGAAAACTACTGATTACTCCACATGTTTTATGTCTCCGTTTTTTTAATTCTCCTGAATGCCAGCTGATCACAGTTGTTTTTTGTTGCTATTAGTTTCTGTCTAAAAAAAAAAAAAATGTGTAGAAAGCACTTTATAAGCTGATGTTCACTAAATGTGTTAGTAATAAATATAATACAAATAAAACAAAAACAACTGTACATTTGGGCTCTTTTCAGGAACAAATCTGTCCCTGAGCTGCCCAAGCACCCAGGTCACACTCCTCCCACAGAGCCAGGATCAGAAGAGATGGAACAAATTGAGCAATGAACACCCACCCCCACTGATAAAAGTTTTGGAGCCACTGGTCAGGAAGAAGGGAGATTTCCTCCTCCCCCTTCTCTCACAGTCCTCAGTACTCAACATGATGCTTTAACAAGTGCTTTGGGATCCTTAAGGATGAAAGATGCCATATAGATGGGAGATGTATTAATAAAATCCCCAACTGCAGTTCAGCTGCAAAGGGGAGCTACTCCGGCTCCAGGCTGGAGTAACTCTGCAAGGCAACCACAGATGGTGTGACAGATGATCTCAGCATCCCATCCATTTTTTCCGTGTAAATTAAAACAAAAAAAAAAGTTGAAATCTCTAGCTTGCCAAGATAGCTTTTTAAGGGCCTTAAGTTCATCCTCAGGGCTTGCTTTGGTCCCTTTATGGCTAGTCCTTGTCAGAAAGTTTTATACATGAATCCAGTGGGGGAAAATATGTGTATGCCAGACATTTGGTTCCACCTTGCCATCAACAGTAGGGGAGAGAGAGGTGAGTACATGGCATATACATGTCTTTCTAGTTGACAACAAAAATAGACCTGTCATCCAAAGAAGAGACCAATAATTTTGGGCTCCTTTAAAATGTTGCCCACAGCTAGTGGAATAATCAGTCAGCCTAACCATCCTGCTCCATGTTAAGATGTTGAAAACTTCATGAACCTAATGAGTATAATTTCCTGGTAATTATTTTCAAAACCCTAATTGTTATATATGGCAATCTGACCATTTGAGGTGTGTCCTAAAGAAAGAGTGTGTAGTGAAGAAGTAGGACTTAATTCCACAGATGCAGAAACTGTGGGCAAATTTAGCCTCTAGTATTGAATGTCTCCATGTCACCGGATATCATTCAGGAACAGCAGGTTCTGGTTATTATTTATAATGAACCCTTAATGTATACAGTGCTGTTCGGTTTGTGAACTGTGGTCAACAAGTACAAGGCTTCTGCTCCAAAGAGATTACAGTCTAAAGAAACAAAAATGTATAGAAGGAGGTACTATAAAATACAGCAGGGGTATGGTCATGGAAGCTGAACTGCTCCTCTAAAAAAAGTTGGCTTATAGGCGTTGAGGAAGACAGCTTTGTTGCACCTGAATTGGAAGTGCCTCTATATGTATAGTGGGGCATAAAAGGTCATGAATAGTCAAAAGACTCAGAGGGCGAGAAGCACTGGTATAACACAAAGAGCAGCAAAAGGAATAAAGGCAGATGAGAGCACAAAATAGTGCTGGGTTTACAGTTACAGAAGCAAGAAGAGTTCCAATTTCTCGTAAAATGGTTGAAGACAATTGTCAAGAGACACTCCCTGACATTTTATGTAGAGGTGCTGACAGTTTACTCTTTCTGTGAATAAGGAGACTTTTATAAGATGCCCATAAGAAAGGAAGAGGTGACTGAGCTAAGCTATGTGTCTGGGAGCATCTGGGACCTATAGTCCCAGTGGGATCATATTACTGCTCAAAAACCTGCAGGTCTTCCATAAAGTCTTATTTGTGGAATCAATCCTGAAAGGTACTGAGCATTCAGGAGGTGATCCAGGCAAGTGTAACACCAACAGACTGCAGTCATAGGCGGGTGGGGCCGAACCTGGGACCTCTGAAGCTTAGTGCATGAGCCTCTACTGAATGAGCTAAAAGCCGGATGGCTGTAGAGCAGACTCATTAATCTATCTCTCTCTAAGTGGTCTCGGTGCCACTAGATGGGACAGAACACCACACCCAGGAGGTATGTGGGTTACACAAGCACCTATGCATGTGGGTAGCTTTTGCAGGATCCTGGCCTAAGTTGAGTTGCCACAAATGGAGGGTCTGTATAAAGCTATCACAGGTATCAGCAGATATTTTTGTAAGTAGTCATTCATTCAATGAAATATGATACTATGTTATTTCTAAGAGTAAATGTCACTGTTTAAAATTAATTATTTTACTGAGTATTTCTTAACAAAAAATAAAAATAAATAAATTGGAGGGGCTATAATGTTCCACATTACTACGTAGTCCCCTCTATAAGTACAGTCTTCATCTATTGAAACTTCGTCTATTAAAACCCCTTTGAAACTTACAGAATGGCAGAGGTAAAACTCTAGAGTTTCAACACAACCAAACTCTTGAGCAAATCCTTGCCTTCAAGCATATGAGTAGTCCCTTTGCCTTCAACAATTACCAAGGGTGATCACACTTGCTGAACCAGAGCCTAGTTCCATACCTCATGTCTTCCAGTGGACATCAATTCCATTAAACATTCACTTTCAAAACACAGCTTTCCTTGTTAAAAAATAGATATTATATTCTATCCCAAATTAGTGACTTGCCAGGGCAAATACTGGCTATGTTCTCAAAGAAAATTCAGCATTGTAATAAAAATAAAATAAAGATTTATGTGGTGAAATAATAGTTCTTTGTTTATGGAAATTGCCTTTTTCTTTTCTCTTCTTTACTACCTTTTCCAAAAAAATTTGAAATGAGGATGAGACATGTTTACAATTTTGTGCCATTTTTGTTGGAGATGAGAATTCATTAATAAAGGTTAGACTCATTCAGACTTTAAAAATAGGACACTTATAATTATTGTTGCCTCGCGATCTGCTTGCATAATAGTTTGTCCTTGAAATCAGTAGGACAGCTCTACATGAGTGGAATAGTTCTCCAGACTAGCACTTTGCCACATAGGACTGGGATCATTATTACTGATATTCCTTATTGTCCAACATGCCCATAAATGTCTTGGACCAGCTTTGGCATTTGCCAGCCCCCTAATGATATGACGATAAGGGCTTTGTGACGTCCTTCCGGGAATTCTGGCTGGCCTGGTGAGGGCACCGACGTGTCTTTCCCTCGGCGCGGCAATGGTGGGACCTGGGGAAGGTGCGCGCCAGGCTGTTCTGCCGTGACTACACCCGGGGCACCAGCCAACGGAGAAATGCAGCGATAGAGTAGTTGGAACGGGAGGTCTTAGAGCTGGAGAGGTGTCTGGCCACCAGCCCCGAGGACCCACTCCTCTGCGGAGCGTGCCGGGAGAAGCTGGAGGAGTTCCGGGCCCTCGAGGACCATCGGGCCCAGGGAGCCTTTGTTCGATCCCGCATCCGCGTCCTTTGGGAGATGGATCGCGGCTCCCACTTCTTCTATGCCCTGGAGAAAACGAGGGGGGCCAAGAAACACGTCACCTGCCTCCTGGCAGAAGACGGCACCCCCTTCACGGAACCGGTGGAGATGTGCGGGAGGGCCCGAGCCTTCTATGCAAGTCTTTTCTCCCCGGATCCGACTGACCCTGGAGCTTGCATAGTGCTCTGGGAGGAGCTCCCTACGGTCAGTGTGAGCGACCGAGATCGGCTAGAGTTGCCTCTCACTCTGGCCGAGTTCTCGGAAGCCCTCCGTCGTATGCCCACTAATAAGTCTCCAGGCATGGACGGGCTGACCATGGACGGGCTGGTCGGAATTCTACCGCATGTTTTGGGACATCCTCGGCCCAGACCTAGTCACCGTCTGGGCCGAGACTCTGAAGAGCGGGGTCCTCCCTCTTTCGTGCAGGCGAGCTGTGCTCGCCTTACTGCCAAAGAACGGGGACCTCCGCAATTTACGAAATTGGCGTCCCGTCTCGCTCCTCAGCACGGACTACAAAATCGTAGTGAAAGCAATCTCGCTGCGGCCACGGTTTGTGCTGGCGGACGTGATCCCGGACCGCAGTATCTTTGATAACCTATTTCTGGTTCAGGACCTTTTGGCACTTGGGCATAGAGACGGTCTGTCGTTTGCCCTCCTGTCCCTAGATCAGGAGAAGGTGTTTGATAGGGTGGACCATGGGTACCTCCTGAACACTCTGCAAGTATTTGGCTTCGGACCCCAGTTTGTGGGTTTTCTCCGGGTGCTGTATGCCTCCACAGAGTGTCTGGTTAAGCTCAACTGGACCCTGACCGAACCGGTCAGCTTCGGGCGAGGAGTATGGCAGGAGTGTCCCCTCTCAGGCCAGTTGTACGCTCTGGCGATCGAGCCCTTCCTCTGTCTCCTCCGCAGGAGGTTGACAGGGTTGGTGCTGCGGGAGCCAGAGCTGCGGCTGGTCCTATCGGTGTACGCTGATGACGTACTCCTCGTGGTCCAGGACTTGGGCGACTTGGCGGGAGGAGACTTGCCAGGCCATCTATTCGGCAGCCTCCTCTGCCCGGGTCAACTGGGTCAAGAGCTCTGGCTTGGTGGTAGGAGACTGGCGGCAGGCGAGCTCCCTCCCACCCGTGCTTCAGACCATCCGGTGGAGCGCGGGTCCGCTGCTCTACCTCAGCATTTACCTTTCTGCCATGCATCTCTCTCCACCGGAGAACTGGGAAAATTTAGAGGGCGGGGTGATAGAGTGGCTCTGGAAATGGACAGGACTACTCCGATGTCTCTCCCTTTGTGGGAGAGTGCTGGTACTTAATCAACTAGTCCTGTCCAAGCTCTGGTGCCAGCTCAACACCCTGGTCCTGGCCCCGGGTTTCCTGATCAACCTCCGGACATCGACTCTGGGGTTCTTTTGGTCAGGAATGCACTGGGCCCCTCTAGGGGTTCTTCATCTACCCCGAAGGAAGGAGGGCAGGGCCTGAAGTGTCTGCACACTCAGGTCTGTGTCTTCTACCTCCAGGCCCTACAGAGGCTCCTTTATAGTGCCGGCAGTTCGGTGTGGAGCATACTGGAGCATGCCATCCTGCGCCGCATCCGAGGGCTCCGATATGACCGGCCGCTCTTTTATTTCTGTCCAGGAGGTCTTCCGTGAGACCTCTCTAGGCTGCTGGTCTTCTACCAGGACCTCCTCCAGACTTGGAAACGGTTTTTAATGACCAGGTCCCTGGCGGCCACAAAGGGGGCAGATCTCCTCGCGGAGCCCTGCTACACAACCCCCAGCTCCGTGTGCAGGTGGTGGAGTCCCGCTCGGTGCGCCAGAGCTTGATCCTTGCAGAAGTCATGAGAGTCAGAGACCTCCTGGACTACGACCGGGGAGACTGGCTGGATCCTCTGACGCTCGCTTGGCGCACGGGGCTCTCCAGACCTCATACCCCCCAGCGCGTACTTCAGGAGGTGAAGGTCGCTTTGCTGCCCACTGCTAGAGCTTACCTCGACTGGGTCCTGCTCAAGGGCACGCTCCGCCCACCCTCTACCCCAGGCCCGCCGGACCTTTTAATTGGACCCTTGCCCCGTAGACCCAATCGACCCCCTCACCTCTTTATGGCGAGCCGGCTGCATGAACTGCAGCCGGTATGCTTCCAAACCTCTCCAAGGAAACATCTATACATGCTTGTGCTCCACACCCTTCACGCCCTCACCCTAGTCTCCCGCCCCGACACAAAGTGGCGAGACCTTCTGCCACCTTCTGCCACCTTCTGCCACCTCCGGTGGGCCAGCCTATATTACACCTTGGTTCCGAGGCCCATCGGGGACATCAGTTGGTGGCTCTTCACGGAGCTGTGAGCACGGGCATGTACTTGGCGCGGTTCAACCCCATCCCAGATATTTGTCCCTTTTGCAGTGTGAGGGAAACCCTGGAACACGTATATTTGGAGTGCGCCAGGCTGCAGCCCCTGTTCCAGCTCCTCACAAATCTTTTATTACATTTTTGGTTGCATTTTTCCCTTCATCTTTTTATTTATGCACTCCCTATCCGTGGCCTCAAAAAGTTGCGGAATCTCCTAGTTAACCTCCTCCTGGCCCTGGCTAAAACGGCCATCTATAAAACCAGAGAGAGGAGATTGGCCTATGGAGTTTCCTGTGACTGTGGGGCCATTTTCCGATCCTTGGTCCGTTCACATATCCGGGCAGAGTTCCTCTGGGCGGCATCCACCAACTCCCTTGATGCTTTTGAGGAGCGGTGGGCGCTGTCTGAGGCTCTCTGCTCGGTGTCCCCGTCTGGCTCCCTTTGTTTTGACCCTTTGATTGGGGGAGAGAGTAAGGGACCCCAGCCCCAGCCATTGCTGCTGCAGACACCACCACCTTAGAGGGGTCCTTTCACATGTGGTTGCACGTGCCCCACCCCCCACCCCCCCCCGGGTTGTCCACCCCACAGCCTGCCCCTTTTGTTGGGTGCTTTCAGAGGAGGGAATTGTTGGTGACACTCGGGCGTGGTGCCAGGTAACTCGAGGGGGTGGCAGACCTTGAGAGTTGATGAAGCCCCCTCGCTCTGGACTACCAGGTAACTCGGAAGGGTGGAAGACCAGAGAGTCGAGGAAGCTCCCCGCTCTGGGCCCAGGCAAGCTTGAACACTTCCCTCATCTGAAGCTAATGAGAAAACAATTGTGATTGGTTGCTGTGTTACACATTGCATATGCTGTTGTTTTGTTTTGTAAGTGTGTTATGCAAATAAAAAAAACACCTTTTTTGCTTAAAAAAAAATTACTCTCCTATAGCCACCTGGCCCGACCCTGTCAGAGTAGTTACATTCTCATATATGTTTAATTTTCTGTGTATTATAAAGCAGTTATGCTGATAGTTTAATAATAAGATTTTAGGAAGCTCAGCATTTTCAAGAGGCCACCAATGAAGAAAAAACAACTGGATTTTTTAAGATAGTATTCCATTTAATTTTAATATTTGACCATTATCGGTAGAGGTCAATTAAAGTTTGTTCAAAGACAAGTATACAGTATATATGTGGCAGTCCCTAGACACTGATTCAGATTATTGTGTGTAGCACAATATTCTGTGTATGTGGATAAAATCAAGGGTTGAATGAGTATAATACAGTTACTGAAAGATTTTCTGGTAAATCTCATGAGATTTTATAGGGTAATTTCATACGTACCATCAATCACTCGAGCTAGTTGCAATTTTTCATTCAAAATATATTGTCACTGAAAAATGGCTTTTTTGTCAAAACTAAAATTTCCTGAAAATGTCCAATTTTATGAATTTTGTGGAGGTTTTAGAAAAGTTTAGAATAAAATTTCAACAAAAATTAAATCTTTTAACATTTTACTGAATTTTTTCACAGGCTCATCAAACATTTCCTGCTCAGCTCTACCACTCACAAGTCATGACGTTTTCTTTTCTTTTCCCCTTTTTGTCAGAGTCATGGGGGGAAAGGTTTCAGCCTGAGGCATCCTTCAGTACAGAACTCTCTCCGTTGACTAAGACGTGCATGACTTCTAGGCTGCTTTCACTTATTACTCCAGTTGCAGCGAAGTCGATCAATGGTGGGCGTTCAAGATGGATCTGGAAGTGATGCCTATTGTGAAGTTTGCCTCACACTTTTCAATAAGCCCATATTTTCACTTGCTTATAACTTTGCTGAACTTTAAATTTTGGACTGAATCTTCCCATGCTTAGGTAATCCACTGGCCAATGAGCGTTACATATCCCCTATTGACCCTGCTCCATACAGAATGTGGGTGTGTTACAGCCCCCCTTTTCAAAGCCTACTTCTTCATCTCAAGCTATAGATCAGAGGTGGGCAAACTACAGCCCGCGGGCCACATCTGGCCCCTGGGACCGTTCTGCCTGGCCCTTGAGCTCCTGGCCAGGGAGGCTAGCCCCTTGCCCCTCCCCTACTGTTCCCCCTCCCCCGCAGTCTCAGCTCGCTGCACCGTGCAGCCAGCGCTCTGGCCTGCCGCTCCTGCCAGGCAACACGACGGCTGGCTCAGGCCGGGCTGCGAGCTCCTGCTGCTCTGAGCAGCATGGTAATGGAGCAGGGAGCAGGGAGTGGTGGGGGGAGGCTGGATAAGGGGCAGAGGGTCCGGGGGGCAGTCAGGAGACAGGGAGCAGGGTGTGTTGGATAGGGGATAGGGTCCCGGGGGGGGTGGTTAAGGTGCAGGGTCTCGGGAGGGGGCGGTCAGGGGACAAGGAGTAGGGAGGGTTGGATAGGGGGTGGAGTACCAGGGGGGTGGTTAGGGGCAGGGGCCAAAGAGCAGGGGGGGTTGGATGGGTCGAGGGTTCTGAGGGGGGAAGTGGGAGGGGGTAGATAGGGGGTCAGGCTGTTTGGGGAGGCACA